>NC_057716.1:81876522-81884392 GCF_004010195.1 Chiloscyllium plagiosum | reverse complement strand
CTGTTGGAATACTATGTGCAATTCTGGCCTCCTTCCTATCGGAAAGATGTTGTGAAACTTGAAAGGGTTCAGAAAAGATTTACAAGTATGTTGCCAGGGTTGGAGGATTTGAGCTGTAGGGAGAGGTTGAATAGGCTGGGGCTGTTCTTGCTGAAGCATTGGACGCTGAGGGGTGACCTTATCGAGGTTTACAAAATTATGAGGGCATGGATAGGGTAAATAGGCAAAGTCTTTTCCCTGTGGTCGGGGAGTCTAGAACTAGAGGGCATAGGTTTAGGGTGAGAGGGCAAAGATATAAAAGAGACCTATGGGACAACTTTTTCCACACAGAGGGTGGTATGTGTATGGAATGAGCTGCCAGAGGACGTGGTGGAGGCTGGTACAATTGCAACATTTAAGAGGCATTTGGATGTGTATATGAATAGTAATGGTTTGGAGGGGTGTGGGCCGGGTGCTGGCAGGTGGGACTAGATTGGGTTGGGATATCTGGTCGGCATGGACGGGTCGGACTGAAGGGTCTGTTTCCATGCAGTACATCTCTATGACGCAATGGCACAGGTTAATCATGGAATATATCCCCCTTGACTTCCTCACAAGAATGGTGCACCAAAAAACTGAATTATTCTTTAAAATATGGCAGCCTTTTCAGAACTATAGCAACACAGATATTTCGGCCATACTGTCAAGGGCTTTTGTCTGGCTGTGGTACTGGTTCTGGTTGGTCCGGGACCGCCGGGAGGAGGAATCCCGTATAAATATGTGTTTTATTATGCCTTGATGTTATTCTATTTTGAGGATGTTCTTACTTATTCCGTTATTTTTCGCTAGTAATGTATAATATCTTATTTTATGTTTTGGCTGTTTGTAGGATAGATTAGTAGTTAGTTGTGTTTTTTCCCTCTGTGTTTTGGTTATTATTTCTTTTTTTATATATATTTAATTGTATATTAATGTTTATACTTGTTTGTATTACTTTGTAATTTTGTAAAAAAGAATTAAAAAATATCCTTTTTTTTTCAATAAAAATACCTATAAAAAAGATGGGGAATTTCAAGACTGGGGACACATTTTCAAGGTGAGAGGAGAGATATTTTAAAAAAGACATGAGAAGCAAATTGTTTTACATAGAGGGTGGTTCACGTAACTGTTTTAAAGACATTTGAATGGATACATGAATAGGAAAGGTTTGCAGGGTTATGGACCAGGAGCAAGCAGGTGGGACTGGTTTAGCTTGAGATTATGTTTGCTTTGGACTGGTGGATCGAAGGGTCTGTTTCCATGCTGTGTGTATCTATGACTCTTAAGTTATGATATGCCTATGCCTGACTTCACCTTGTGTAACGGCATGTCACTGGCCAACACTGGAGGCTGTATCACCCTACTTAGAAATGGTTAGTTAGCTTTTACTAATTTTCTAGCTGACGCAACTGCTGGCATTATGATCTATAGTTGAGAAGTACCGTTAGGGTTCTCTGGAGGTAACTGTACCAGTGCAAGAAGAGGAGCTATAGTTGAAGTAGAATGAAGCAAGCAAAGATTCTCTGACTGACCTGAATAATGATAGGAAATCCTTGGAAAGGTATGACATTGTTAGCTGCGAAGAGGACAAAGACAGATATAATAGTGATGTAAGCATGGAAGATGTCATTTGTGTTAGGATTGTTACTGATTGCCATGCACTGCTTTAATGAGATGAACTAGATTTTTAATTAAGCAGAAAAAGTCCACTCAAAATACAGGACATTTATGGTTAAAATGATCTGTGTGGAAAAAAAAACTTGCACTGAGAGAACAGTTGATATGTGTTGTGATATCAAAAATAACCTGATATACATACATCCAGATCTGAAAAAGTACTGTATTCTTATAGGTAAAGATTTTTATTGGATGATATGCTCAGACAGAACAGCATATAATTTTGTTGGCAAACACTGATTGCATTTCAAGGTGGAACTCCTCTGTAGTGTGCAGGAAGTTATCTGAGAAAAATTGCTTGAGACTTCAGCAACAACAGTTGAGCAAAACACTGTTAATATTTGCTCACTTTTTTCTTGGCTGGTGAGTTAGTGTTTGGGTCCTGGATTGTGCAGGGTGCTGTTGTGTATGCACCACCTGATGAGCCCCGCCACTTATACTACTTTACACAGTGAGCCATATGAGGTGCATTAGGGAGGTGCTAGAGTAAGTATAAAGAATTTATTTAGTTATTGTCAGATTGGACCTTTCCCTCAGTGCTAGCTTCTGCTTACACTCAGGACTTTGCTATATTGTTCTTATCTAATCATATCATAGCGTAACCTGGTGTGTATCAGTATTACTCCATCCTGTCAAATGTGCTGAATATTGCCTTTCCAATGCCACTTCAATGTTTTTAGCAGGTGGACTGGAAATACTTCAGTGAGACTGGGCCAGATACAAATCTTTAAATTGATCTATTTTACAGAATGCATATGAATGAAGTTGTTACTCTACACAATTACAATTTATTTCATATCAAACTGCTTCCTATGAAATATTTAAAAAGCATAGAACAGCTCTGTATCCTATGCCAGTGTGTCAACTTAAGTTTTGTTAACTGACGTTGAGCTGAAGGGAGTAAGTTATTAGGCTCAGTTCCTATTTCTGATTTAACTGAAATAATTGACTTTACAAGTGTGTGTTTATTCTTTCTGTGCATATGTTCCCAAGAGTTTTGAAGATTGTCATACTTCTTTCCTATTCAAATATTTGCTAATTTAGCGTGTTGACTAAATTGACAACCAACTTCCTAAGAGATTACAAAGACCATAAGACATAGGAGTGGAAGTAAGGCCATTCGGCCCATCAAGTCCACTGCATCATTCAATCATGGCTGATGGGCATTTCAACGTCTCTTACCTGCAAGACCCGCAAGTGGGTGGCATGGTGGCACAGTGGTTAGCACTGCTGCCTCACAGCGCCTGAGACCCGGGTTCAATTCCCGCCTCAGGCGACTGACTGTGTGGAGTTTGCACATTCTCCCCGTGTCTGCGTGGGTTTCCTCCGGATGCTCCGGTTTCCTCCCACAGTCCAAAGATGTGCAGGTCAGGTGAATTGGCCACGCTAAATTGTCCGTAGAGTTAGGTAAGGGGTAAATGTAGAGGTATGGGTGGGTTGCGCTTCGGCGGGTCGGTGTGGACTTGTTGGGCCGAAGGGCCTGTTTCCACACTGTAATGTAATCTAATCTAATCTAATTAAACATTTATGAATCTCTGCCTTGAATCCATTTCTAAGCCATGATCTAAGTTTCTATTAGATCTCCCCTTAACCTTCTAAACTCTAATGAATGCAATCCCAGGATCCTCAGGCGTTCATCATATGTTGTGCCTACCATTCTAGCCATCATCCATGTGAATCTCCACTGGACATGCTCCTAAGCCAGTATGTCCTTCCTGAGGTGTGGGGCCCAAAGCTGCACACAGTATTCTAAATGGAGGCCTAACCAGAGCTTTATAAGATCTCAGTAGCACATCGAGCACAAAGAGATCTTGATCAGTTGGGTCAATGGGCAGAGGACTGGCTGATGGAGTTTAATTTGGGTAAGTGTGAAGTCTTGCATTTTGATGAAACAAACAAGGGCAGGACTTATACAATTAAAAGTAGGGCTTTGAGTTGTGTTGTCGGCTAGGGGTTCAGGTACATAATTCTTCGAAGTTTGTGTCACATGCAAACATAATGTGGCGGTGCTGGTGTTGAACTGGGTTGGACAAGGTCAGAAGCCATGTGACACCAGGTTATATTCCAACAGGTTTATTTGAAATCACAAGCTTTTGGAGCACTGCTGCTTCAACAGGTGAAGTGACTTCACCTGACAAAGGAGCAGTGCTCCGAAAGCTTGTGATTTCAAATAAACCTGTTGGACTATAATCTGGTGTCACTTGACCTTTGACCTTCTTCGCATGTAAACAGGGTGGTTAAGAAGGTGTTTAGAACGCTTGCCTTCATTGGTCAGACCTTTGAGTGAAGGCTTTTGCCTGAAACATCGAGTCTCCTGTTCCTTGGATGCTGCCTGACCTGCTGTGCTTTTCCAGCACCATTCTAATCTGACTTTGAGTATAGGAGTTGAGGCATCATGTCGAGATTGTACAGGGTGTTGGCGAGGCCTTTTCTGGAGTACTGTGTGCAGTTCTGGTGGCCTGTTATAGGAAATATATTAATACGCTGGAGAAGATTCAGAAAAGATTTACCAGAACATTGCCAGAAATGGAGGGTTTGAGGAGAGGCTGGATAGGCTGGGACTTTTTTCAATGGAACGTAGGAGGTTGAGAGGTGACCTTATAGAGGTTAATAAAATAATGAGGGGTATAGATAAGATGAATGGCAGATGTCTTTTCCGTAGGGTGGGGGATTTCAAGACTATGGGGCATATTTTTAATTGGAAGGAAAAAGATTTTAAAATGATACAAGGGACAATTTTTCGTTTGCACAGTGGTTTGTGTGTGGAATGAACTTCTAGAAGAAGTAGTGGGTGTGGGTACAGTTACAATGTTTATAAGACTTTTGGATAAGTATACAAATAAGGAATGTTTGGTGGGATATGGGCCAAGCGCAGGCAGGTGGGACTAGTTTAGTTTGGGATTATGGTCGGCATGGACTGGTTGGACCGAATGGTCTGTTTCTTGCTGTATGACTCTGGCTTTGAGTGTATTTTCAGCTGACAGTCCTCAGTTGGATGCCCAAATGCATTCCCTTGAGTAGATGGTATACTGGAAATAAGAATTAACAGATGTTTTTCATAATTATTTCATGTACTTTGAGAATGTAGGCACAGGGGTAGGCTATTCAGTCCACCAAGCCTGTCCCAGCAGTCTAGTTCATTATTTCCTCAATGTCATTTTCCCAAACTGTGTCCGTATCCCTTAAGTCATTAGTCCTGAGAAATCCATCAGATTTCTGTGTCTTGAACCTGCTCAATTATTTCTCTGGAGAAGAGAATTCCAAAGATTCATCACCTTCTGGGAGGAGAAATTTATCTTCAACTGTGTTAAATAGCCTGCCCCTTATCCTAAGATTTTGTCCCCTGGTTCTCGAGTCACGAGCCAGTGAAAACAGGCTTTTACATCCATCCTGAATTGTCCAGTAAGCGTTTTCTAAACTTCAGTGAAATCACGTACATTCTTTGAAACTCTGAGGAATACAGACTCATTTTTATCTGCCTTTCTTCATTGGATGATCCTGCCATTCAAGGGATTAATCTGGTGAACCTGTTTTGTACCCCTTCTGTGGCAAGGAGTCCACAGTTATGCACATACTCCAGGAGAGGTCTCACAAGGAAGGGCACCTACACTAGGGCATCCTTATCTCTGTACTTCAATCCCTTTGAAACTCATGCCACCATATTGTTTGTCTTTCTTATTAGTTGCTGCATCTGCATGCTAGCTTTTGAAATCATAGATTTTAAAGTAAGGAAAGAGACCTTCTGGCTCATCATGCTCACATTAGTCTCAAGCATCCATTTATAGTAATCCCACTTTCCAGCACTTGATCTATTGCTTTGTATGCCATTGTGTTTTGAGTATACATTTACACAGCTCTTAAATGCCTTGAGGGTTCATGCCTCTAGGCAGTGAGTTTCTGATGCCCACAATTGTCTGGGTGATTTTTTTTCCCCCTCAAGTACTCTCAAAAGCTTCTGCTTATCATAAAGAGCCTCCCCCCCCCCCCCCCCCCCGCCACTCACTGTGACCCCTCTACTAAAGGGAAATGTTTCTCCTTATCTAACCTGTCTATTTTCCCCAGAACTTTGTACACCTCAATCTCCCCTCAGCCCTGTCTGCTCTTAGGAAAATAACTCCAGCCTACTAGTCTCTCCTCATTGCTAAATTGCTCCAGCCGAGGCAGCAACCTGGTAATTCTCCTCTGCACTCTCTGGTGTGCAATTACATCCTTCCTATAGTGTGATGACCAGAACTGTACACAATATTCCAGCTGTGGCCTAACTAACATTATATACTGCTCCATCATCACCTCCTTGCTCTTGTATTGAGTGCCTTAACTAATGAAGTCAAGTATCCTAAAAGCTGTATTAACCACCTTGTCTATCTTTCCTGCTGCCTTCAAGGATCATGGACACCATGGCTGTCTGATCCTGTGTGGTTCCTCTGGTCCTAACATTCAACGTGTACTCCCGTCCTTGTGAATGCCCCCAAAATGTCTCTCATTTTTCTCAATTAAGTTCTATTTGTGCCTGTTCAGCCCATTTGACTAGCTTGTTTATATCGTCATGTAGTCTAAGACACTGCTCCTCGCTATTTAGAACATAACCAATTTTTGATCATGCCTCTTACATTCACTCAGGCTCATTAATATATGCAAACAGCAAGGGACCTGGCATTGAATCAGTGGTATGGCATGGATACACTCTCAGTCACTAAAACTACAATCGTTACCCACATTGAAATAATTTAGGTTGTTAACTGTTATAGATTGAACACTAATGCTTGCAGTGCTGCACGACTAACATCTTACCATCCTGAGAATGATCCTTTTTGTTCATGCTCTGTTTTCTATCTATTAACCAATTCTCAATCAATACTAGTAAATGTCTCCAATCCAACATGCTCCAATTTTATTTGCTAACATTGTGCTAGTAGCCTTGTGAAATCCAATCACAATTCATGCATTGGTTCCCTTTCATGAGTTTGTTAACTGTCCAGTTTCGCTATTCTTTTCTAAAAGTTCCGTTGTCACATTCTTTTCAAATAGCTTCTAACATATTTCCTACGAAGGATGTCAAGGTAACAGTTTTGTAGTTCTTTAGTTTGCCTTTTCCTCCCTTAAGTTTATTCTATTTTATTTTCATATCTTTACATAATAAACATCTGTTCTACTGTTGACATCAAACCTGTAGCATTTTGTGTTTGTGTTTCAGTGAAAGACCACTTCATTAAAGCAAAAAGGACCAAAATATGATCTATCAATGCAGATTTCAATATGGGATTTGACTTGACCTGTAACAACGTTAGCTGGATCATAGCATTACTTTCTTTGTCTCAGCAACCCAGGATGATTTTAAACATGCAAAAATATATTTAATCATAAAATTAAACATTTAAGTGGTGCAGAATGTTCTCACGGGGGAGACGGGCCAGCAAGAGGTCATTGTCTACATTGGAACCAACGATATAGGAAGGGAAAAGGGTTGAGATTCTGAAGGGAGATGACAGGGAGTTAGGCAGAAATTTAAAAAGGTGGACTAGAGAGTCTTCATATCAGGATTATTACCAGTGCTACGAGCTAGTGAGGGCAGGAATAGGAGGACAGAGCAGATAAAAGCATGGCTGAGGAGCTGGTGTCTGGGAGAAGGATTCACATTTTTGGATCATTGGAATCTCTTTTGGGGTAGAAGTGGGGGGGCGGCACGGTAGCACAGTGGTTAGCACTGCTGCTTCACAGCGCTAGAGACCCGGGTTCATTTCCCGCCTCAGGCGACTCTCTGTGTGGAGTTTGCACATTCTCCCCGTGTCTGCGTGGGTTTCCTCCGGGTGCTCCGGTTTCCTCCCACAATCCAAAAATGTGCAGGGGTTAGGTGAATTGGCCATGCTAAATTGCCCGTAGTGTTAGGTGAAGGGGTAAATGTAGGAGAATGGGTCTGGGTGGGTTACGCTTCGGCGGGTCGGTGTGGACTTGTTGGGCCGAAGGGCCTGTTTCCACACTGTAAGTAATCTAATCTAATGACCTGTACAAGAAGGACGGATTGCATCTAAATTCGAAGGTGACTAATATACTGGCAGGGAAATTTGCGAGAGCTGCTCGAGAGAGTGTTGAACTAGGAGAGGGGGAAGGGAGGTAGGGGGGAGGGGGTAGAGGGGTAGTTGGGTGGGGGGGGGGGGAGGTGTAGTGGGTGGGACCC
>NC_057716.1:81838071-81876262 GCF_004010195.1 Chiloscyllium plagiosum | reverse complement strand
CTTTGGCAAATAGAATTAAGGAGAATCCAAACGGTTTTTACAAATATATTAAGGACAAAAGGGTAACTAGGGAGAGAATAGGGTCTCTCAAAGATCAGCAAGGCGGCCTTTGTGTGGAGCCGCAGAAAATGGGGGAGATACTAAATGAGTATTTTGCATCAGTATTTATTGTGGGAAAGGACATGGAAGATATCGACTGTAGGGAAATAGATGATGACATCTTACAAAATGTCCAGATTACAGAGGAGGAAGTACTGTATGTCTTGAAACGGTTAAAGGTGGATAAATCCCCAGGACCTGATCAGGTGTACCCGAGAACTCTGTGGGAAGCTAGAGAAGTGATTGCTGGGCCTCTTCCTGAGATATTTGTATCATCGATAGTCACAGGTGAGGTGCCAGAAGACTGGAGGTTGGCAAACATGGTGCCACTGTTTTAGAAGGGCGGTAAGGACAAGCCAGGGAACTATAGACCGGTGAGTATGACGTCGGTGGTGGGCAAGTTGTTGGAGGGAATCCTGAGGGACAGGATGTACATGTATTTGGAAAGGCAAGGACTGATTAAGGATAGTCAACATGGCTTTGTGCATGGGAAATTATATCTCACAAACTTGATTGAGTTTTTTGAAGAAGTAACAAAGAAGATTGATGAGGGCAGAGCAGGAGATGTGATCTATATGAACTTCAGTAAGGCATTTGACAAGGTTCCCCATTGGGGACTGATTCGCAAGGTTAGATCTCATGGCATACAGGGAGAACTAGCCATTTGGATACAGAACTGGCTCAAAGGTAGAAGACCGAGAGTGGTGGGGGAGGGTTGTTTTTCAGACTGGAGGCTTGTGACCAGTGGAGTGCTACAAAGATTGGTGCTGGGTCCTCTACGTTTTGTCATTTACATATATGATTTGGATGCAAGCATAAGAGGTACAGCTAGTGAATTTGCAGATGACACCAAAATTGGAGGTGTAGTGGACAGTGAAGAGGGTTACCTCAGATTACAACAGCGTCTTGACCAGATGGGCCAATGGGCTGAGAAGTGGCAGATGGAGTTTAATTCAGATAAATGCGAGGTGCTGCATTTTGGGAAAGCAAATCTTCACAGGACTTATACACTTAATGGTAAGTTCCTCGGCAGTGTTACTGAACAAAGAGACCTTGGAGTGCAGGTCCATAGCTCCTTGAAAGTGGAGTCGAAGGTAAATATGATAGTGAAGGCGGGGTTTGGTATGCTTTCCTTTATTGGTCAGAGTATTTAGTACAGGAGTTGGGAGGTCATGTTGCAGGACATTGGTTGGCCCACTGTTGGAATACTGCGTGCAATTCTGGTCTCCTTCCTATTGGAAAGATGTTGTGAAACTTGAAAGGGTTCAGTAAAGATTTACAAGGATGTTGCCAGGGTTGGAGGATTTGAGCTATCGGGAGAGGCTGAATAGGCTGGGTCTGTTTTCGCTGAAGTGTCTGAGGCTAAGGGGTGACGTTATAGAGGTTTACAAAATTATGAGGGGCATGGATAGTGTAAATAGACAAAGTATTTCCCTGTGGTCGTGGCGTCCAGAACTAGAGGGCATAGGTTTAGGGTGAGAGGGGGAAGATATAAAAGAGACCTATGGGGCAACGTTTTCACGCAGAGGTTGGTACGTGTATGGAATGAGCTGCCAGAGGAAGTGGTGGAGGCTGGTACAATTGCAATATTTAAGAGGTATTTGGATGGGTATATGAATAAGAAGAGTTTGGAGGTATATGGGCGGGTGCTGGCAGGTGGGACTAGGGTTGGGATAACTGGTCGGCATGGACGGATTGGACCGAAGGGTCTGTTTCCATGCTGTACATCTCTATGGCTCTATAAGTGTAACTCATTGCAGGGGAAACAAATAGAAAAATTGCAGAACTTGAATTTGGCAGTGGTTTCATGAAGAGTTAGTGTAAATTATAGAAAATATATTTAGTGAAATGTTTTGATCGCTCAAAGAATGTTAAGAATGTTATCGTCAATATATTTTGATTCTGCTGTAGGAAGTAACATATTACATGCCATAAAAGTGGATAAGGGCTTCAAATCCAAAAAATACAAAAGGGACTGGGAATTTTAGGTTTTTAAATAGTCTAATAAATGTAAATATCAAAGCTGAACATGTGGACGTTCATGTGATTTTCCACGAATATCTATATAATATAAATCTGCATAGTATGTTATGGAAATAAACATGCAGAGAACATACAAACTGTTTTAAAATTTTTTCGGTGTATGAAGAGAAGATGATAAGTTAAGACCGGTTGGTAGTTTGCACGCAGAAACGGGAGCAATGGGGAGCAAAGAATCGGTAGACCATAAAATGCATAATTTGGTTCTATCTTCAGAAACATAGATAATGCTCCAAAAATGTGGGGGAGTGCAGGGTCTAGTGAAAAGGAGGAACTGAAATGTTGTTGGAAAATTTAATGGGAATGAATAGGTGAATAACAGGTTGTGACTAGTGGAGTACCATAGGGATCACTGCTTGGACCCTGGCTGTTCAAGATATGTATTAATGATTTAAATGAGGGAAGTAAATGTATTCAAGTTTGCAGATGACTCAGAGCTGGGTGTGATAAACTGTGAGGAGCATACAGAGAAGTTGAGTGAGTGGGCAAGTGTTTGGCAGATAAAGTATATTGTGGATAAATGTGTGCTTGGTTACACTTTGGTTGCAAAAACAGGAAGGCAGATTATTATGTGAATTGTGAAAGGTTGGGAAAGAATGGAGTTCAAAGAGAACTAGGTGTCTTAGTGATGTACAAACTGAATGTAAGGGTGCAGGTGCGGCAGGCAGTGAAGAAACCGCGTTGGTCTTCACAGTGAGAGCGCTTGGGCACAGGAGCAGGGATGTCTTATTGTAATTATATAGGACCTTGGTGAGACACACCTGGAGTATTATGTGCAGTTTTGGTAATTTGATCTGATGGAGGGAGGATGTTCTGAATGTGGAGGGAGTGTAACAAAAGTTTACCAGACTCTCAATGTACCAGTGGGACTGTGCCAACTGTGGTTCAGTTGGCTGAGTGGTTGGTTTGTGACGCAGAGTGATGCCAACAGCATGGGTTCAATTTCCACACTGGCTGGAGCTATCAGAAAGGACTCTTCTTCTAAACCTCTCTCTTTGCCTGAGGCATGATGACTCTCAAGTCAACCAATTTCCATTTGTCTCTCTCTGATGAGACATCAGCCTTTTGTAGATATCGTTCTTAGGGTTAAAGGAATCAAAGGGAAAACAAACAGGGTACTGATTGAGACAATTAGCCATGATCCTTTTGAATGGCAGGCAAACTTGAAGGGCTAAATGGTCTACTACTGCTACTGCTTTTTAATCTAAATCTAATGCATTAGCTCGTACAAAACGCTCTGTTTTTCCAGTAGTGAAGAGGATCCCTTCCAGTTGATAAAAATGCATTAGTGGTTTGAGATAATTTCTTACTGTACCATGTCAACCTTTGAATCAGCTGTAAGCGTTTGCTTTTTCTCCATGGCTAATTGGTCTGTACCAATTTTCAATATAGGCCTATAATTTATTAAAAATTTTGCATATAGCACTTAACTTCCTGTGCACTTCCTGCACATCACACTTTTTCCATTTCATTCTCTTGAATAAATAAGAAAGTGCCTGCCATTACAAATTTAATTTCTCATGTTGATTATTAGGTTTGTTAATATCAGACACAAGTTTTGATTTGATGTTTTGAATATGTTTTGAGGATAGGTTTCAAAAGTTTTCATCAGATAAAGTTCTTGTTAACCTTTTTATAATGGAGGACACTATCTGACTTGCCTTGACCTGATATAATGAAGTTGGGGGAGGCAGTAATCAATTAGTTTCCATTGAAAGAAGATAAAAACACTTTTAGTATTTGACAATGACATGGAATACTAGCTTGTTTCCACAGATAAGACCCTTAAAATGTTGGAATGTTGACATTTGGAAGAATTCACACTCTAGGCACTTTTAAGGAATAAATATTCAGTGCTTCTATAGTTGGAATTTTATTTATAGAGAAAATTACCTACAATATGCTGTCAACAAGGGAAATAAGTGAATGGGAAGTTTGGCATGAAGTAAAATACACTTGCAGTAATGATCTACTTGCAGGTAATCGGCAATGCACTCAAGCAAAGTAGGCTACACGCCTAATATCTGTTTACTTTCTCATAAATGTTGACCGCACAATTTTATAGCCAGTGTCAATCAACAAAGAACTTTAGTAAATATGTAGGATACTGTCAGAACTTCCCTGCTGTGGTTGGAATGTTGAGCAGGATATTTGTGAAAATGAATTCCATTTCTAAGGTAGACTTTAAAATAATAAAAATATAAATATTTTAAAGCCTTTTCTGGTGGTATTCCATGTTACGATCAAAACATATCTTGATTGTATATGGTGGTTTGATCATCCTGAAACCTACTTTATGTTCTCAGTGAGAGTAAGGGATACTCTGAAATCTACTTGAAACTGCTTTGAATTGCACAATTGCCATTCATTTAGGCAAAGCAGGAGTGTTGGTCGAACTTGCATGGTACCTGAGTTGTTGAAAGTTACTATACATTATACAAATAAAAATAGAAAATGAAGCAAATACGCAACAGATAAATCAGCATCGATGGGGAGAGAACAGAGTTCATATTTAGGGATGGAACTTTGAACATTACTTTATTCAAAGTTGTCAAGGGTGATTGATGTGGTCAGCAGAAAATGGATGCACCAGTGCATGATTTGAAATTGGGATCAAGGCAGTTGTTAACAGCATGGACAGATTTTTACTTTGCATATAACCCGTTTAGCAGGCAACTATAATATGAGACTGTTCACTCTGGGCTTGGTGTGTGTCATTTAAGTGAAAGCTTTGTCAATCAATGCTGCTGCAGTCTGCCAAGCTGTGCAATGTCTTTGTCTGTTTGTTGACCTTCCATCCCCTTGATTTCTCACTTTGATTCTCTTTCTTCATACTAATCTTCCCCCTGCACCCACAACCTTCACATATCTAGGCTGATGTTCGAGCTCTTGAGTAAAAGACATTCTCTGAATGCAAAATTATGTACGTTACTGCAGACTTATGGAAGCCTCCATTGATATTTTAGGCTACGATTGATGTGGGATAACTATGATTGACAGTCACTCAATAAAAGGATCTCCAAAGATGAAGAGGAGATCTTCAGTTAAGGAAATGCTGCATTCACTTCTTCCTTTGAATGGTTTAATATCTGGAAACTAATGGATTTTGCTCAGAAGAACATTGATTGCTCCGCAAGCATTCAATGGCCAATTGGCTGTTAATAGACTGGAGGCAGGATTTTACCCCCTCAGGGACTGGAGGTCCTGTTTCGGAGAAATGCAAATCAATTAGAAGCCGACAGTCCTCCAAAATCTTTGGATGGGGACAAGCAGCATTGGATTAAGATTTGGTTTTGTGTTTAGACGCTATGGTAGGAACCAAACTAGTAGGCCCAGTAGGTGAGATAGAAAGTTTGCATATAGCTACCATCGGGAGAGGAAAGACATCCTCGTTGGGAGAGGAATGGGCATGAGGTAAACTCTTCAATGGGCACGTGAAGGAAGGAGATCTGCTGGACTGACTACTTGATGTGGGTGTCTTTTGCAACTGGTGCAGTCCTGATTGTGGCAGGCTGAGGCCCTCTCGTGAAAATTACTTGCCAGCTTAAGGGTCTAATTAGGCCCCTGCGGGCTGTACTACAGATAGAATTGCATTGGGTGTGCATGTGTCAAGCAGGCCATGTGCTGGATTTAACCTCTTGTGACATATAATTATCTTGCCCTGATAAAAGTTATCTTGTTTGTGCTATAGGCTCTGCTCAGGTTGTATACTGTAAAGTAGGCCCACACTGAATGTAATCTGTCAGGTTTTTCAGTGAGACCAGCTAATATTTATTTGATGTGTAAATCGTATTAAATCATTCATTCCATGTGCGAGAGGTCCTTTCCTGCAACTAGCTGGGTGTGGTTTGACATTTCACAGTCATATGAAAATCTTGTGTTCAAGAGATTTCTGGGGTTATTTTCACAAAGGGATGTGGATATTTTAAATCAAACTGCTCAGATGGGACATAGCAAACCTCTGAATGCAGGTGGGACTTGAAAATGCACTTCTGATCAAGAGATAGGGACATCACAACTGTATCACAAAAGCCCTTTAGTTGAAAGTCATGTTTTGGAATAATGGAGAGAAGGTTTTAACTCCAGTCACTGGATTTGGAATCCAGAATGCTTGTCGTTACAGCATAGACACCACCCCTTTATAAAGGGATGTAAATGTGTGATAAATAGACACAGTATTGTTGAAAAAAGATCTATTTGAAGGTAGAGTTTTAGGATGTAATTTAAGGGTTAATTGCTGATTACCATACGTGACTTTACTTGGAAGTATTCAATTAGAAGCTTGTAGGTTGGAGCTCAAGCACTGATTAGAAGCAATTTTCAGGAAGTGTTATTTATGGATTTATATGTGTTGTTAACCGAAGATGTGCAGTGTACTGGTTTATCAGCCATGATCGAATGACAGAGTAAACTCAATGGGCTGAATGGCCTAATTTCTGCTCCTCTGTGTTATGGTCTTGTCACCACGTTCCACTCTGAAAAATACCCATTTTATTCTATTCTCCATTTCTTGTCCCAGTCTGCTGATCAATTTCAATACATGCCAACTCTGTGTGCTTTGATTTTTGCAAACTAATTTCTTACATGGGACTTCATCAAAAGCTTTCAGAGAACAAACAAAACTGTATAGCTAAGACTGTTTTGAAAGAGATTAACATAAACAGCAAAGTGTTTCAATCTGTTTCCCAGCAATATCCTTTACAGATACTCAAATTCTAGAGAAACATCACTTGCCTGAACTCTTTAATTTCTTTCTTGGTTAATTCTATCCAATGTTCCCACTGAGACTGTTTATGACATCTTTCTAGTTCTCCTCCTTGGATGGTCTCTTTCGAATTCTAACAACTTGAAAACCTCTGATGCAAACTTTCATAAATTGAAAATTTTCAATTGGGGTGGGTATTCTCTTTTGAACTGAAAGTCAAATTTTCCTGCTCGGGAGAAGCTGTTTTCCCTTCTCTACTGAACTCCTCCGAACCAAAGTCAAAAGCAGAACTAATGGCTTTTTGTCTGTTTTATCAAAAGCTCAGCAGCACAAATATTCTATCTAATAACACCACAGGTGGTATTCCAGATACCTGACTGGACCTTCTTTGAAATACTTTGGGCGATATTCCAAATGAAAATTGCCAAAATCCATCTACCTCTATTTTAAAAATCCAAATGACAATATATATGGCAATTACACTGACTCAGATAAGGTCAAGTAACATGACTATTACTGCCTTCAGGTGAAGCAATTTCCAGATGTGAATGTTGATAGGCCATTGGTGAAATCTTAACGACCAACCCCAAATTGTCTGCCCTGTATTTCAAAGGCTGTCTTCTAACATCTATCAGCAAATAAGCATTCAACTGCAAAATGCCTTTATTGCTTGAAATCCCCAGCAATATCATGTTTAATCTTAGTCAGCTGGTTGCTGTTAGGCAAAGGATTTTGGTCAATTCCTAACCACCAAAATGTCATTCAGCCTCTTTAGTAAGGTCTGACAGATAATTTAAATGGGAATCAGCCCTGTCCAGGATGTTCCTTGTATGCGCGTCAACTTATTACCAATGTTATGTTGCATGCTGAACACAACTTAAGCCAGTAGAGCAATTCAAGGCTACTTTACTGCCAGAAGGAGCTTTAAATGTTGTCCCCTGAATGTTTTATCTGTAAGTGTATTGGAATAAATTTCTCCATGCCATGAATATTTGTCGAAAAACAGTTTTAGTGTAAATTAGAATTTTGAGATTTTGAAATCAATTCTAAATAGGTTCTTTGAAATATGAGAGGTTTTCCAAAGTTGCTTGCTAATAACTTGAAAATATATTCAATATTCATTGTTTTGAACTTTTTTAGTGTTGTATAATGTGTTGTGAAACTGTAATTTATGGGATAATGAGATGATTCTGATGGAATATGTGTGCATGCTATTGAATGAAAGCCACCCAAACTTTACTTGCTTGCTTTATGTGTAAATAAAACCAGATAAATAAAGTTATGTTAAATAATAAGGATTTGCTGCTCATACAATAAAGGGTATAAATCATTGGATGATTATGTTCTATCAGTCCAAGCTTAAACTTTTTTCTCCATGCCCATCCTTTACCCATCTCCTGTTTATTGTGTATTATTCCTTCATTAGTTTGCCCTCCAAAATTCTCCTGATTGGATTCCCTTTGCCACTTGTTTGCTCACTCAATCAAGCCATTTAGTTTATCCTGCGGTTGCTCTTCGGAGCGTCAGTATGGACATGTTGGGCTGAAGGGCCTGTTTCCATACTGTTGGGTTTTTAATTCTAAACTCTAATTCTAAACATTCTGTCTGTGTGTAGCATTGAAGTGATTAACTGCATTCTAAGTGAGTTAGAGTTTTTCATGGTTTGGTGAAGTTTGTGTGTCCAATGCCAACCTCAGTAGATGGGTCACAGGTGATTTCTGCCCGTGGAGTTGCCCTGAGACATCAGATGCTGTTGGCTATGATGGAGGCTTGGAAGAGCAAATAGAGGGTTGGAGTTGCCCGCTATCGTCTCTGACTTCCATGTTAGAGTTGTGTGAATATCTTGCTTCTTATTCCCAGTTAGACAATCTAGATCCCCTTTAACCTTTATTAACCAAATGACCTAAGCTTGTCAGGCAGGGATTCAGAACAGGTCCCATTAACTCCCTCATTCCTGTTTTACCCTATTTTAAAGAGCGAGTTCCAAAACCCAGCAATCTTATACACTTCATCTTTGACACAAACTCATGGAAATTCCTAACATTAAATTGGAACCTTTCAAGTTCCGCAGTTAAGCTTAATTATATTAATATTAAGGACAAGTATTGTAGTCAAAGGCGTATGCATTAATGATATAAACGAGATGAACAAGTTTAGTTCCACTGTATTTAGTCTTTTTGCAGTGCTTACTTATCATCATAATATGGCAAGACAAGAATCAAAGACTTGTATCATAAAACACCTTTCACAACACCAGACATGACGTACAATGTTTGCAGCCAATGAATACAATCACTATTGTCATATATATCAATAGGAAATGTGCACACAACTCCCACAAGTAGTTGCTGATTGAATGTTGTCATAGATGCTTAAGCGCAATGAAGAGTTTTGTTTGTGAGCAGTACAGTCAGACCATAACAAAGAAGGATGTACAAATCATAGGGTACTAAGACAGAGTGAGGCAAACTAGGTTACGGCTGCATAGGTGGTGTACAAAGCAAGATCAACATTAAATTTTAAATTCAAGAGGTCTATTCAGCAGTCTAATAACAGCAGGAAGAAGCTGTTCTTGAACCTTTTGGTGCATGTGTTTAAGCTTCTGTATCTTCTACTTGACGGAAGAGTTTGGAAGAGAATATTACTGGGTTGGGAGGGTCTTTGATGTTGTTGGCAGCCTTTCTGCGGCAACGAGAAGTGTAAATGGAGTCAATGGATAGGAGGTTAGTTTCTGTGATGGTCTGGGCTATGCACACACCTTTCTGTAGTTTATGGTTCTGGGCAAAGCGGTTGCCATACCTAGTTGTTATGCACTCAGAATGCTTTCTATGGAACATCCGTAAAAGTTGGTGAGGGTCCTTATTGGATATGCTGAATTTCCTAAGCCTCCTGAGGAAGAAAATGCGTTGTGCCTTCTTGACTGTCACATCTATGTGGAAGGTACAGACAGATTGTTGGTTATCATCACTTCTATAAACTTGACGCTGTCAACTCTCTCCACCTCATCTCCATTGATGTAGACAAGGGCATGTCCTCCTCCTTTCTTCCTGAAGTCAATGATCAGTTCTTTTGCTGAAATTGAGAGAAAGATTGTTTATCATTGTACCACGACACCAAACATTTTATTTCCTTCCTGTATTTTGACTCCTCATTTTTTGATATCCAGCCTACAGCAGTGGTGTCATGAACAAATGTGCAGATGGCATTCGTACAAAATTTGGCTGCATAGTTGTGAGTGTGCAGGGAGTTTAGTAGGTGGCTGAGTATACATCCTTGCAGGGCACTAGTATTGAGGATTATTATGGAGAAGGTGCTATTATCTATTTTCACTGATTTCAGTCTATGGGTCAGGAAGCTGAGGATCCAGTTGCAGAGGGTGGAGCCAAGACCTAGGTCTTGGAGTTTTGAGATTAGTTTGGTAGGGATTATAGTGTTGAAGCTGGAAATATGTTGCTGGAATAGCACAGCAGGTCAGGCAGCATCCAGGGAACAGGAGAATCGACGTTTCGGGCATAAGCCTGAAGAAGGGCTTATGCCCGAAACGTCGATTCTCCTGTTCCCTGGATGCTGCCTGACCTGCTGCGCTTTTCCAGCAACACATTTCCAGCTCTGATCTCCAGCATCTGCAGACCTCACTTTCTCCCCATTATAGTGTTGAAGGCAATGCTGTAGTCAATAAGTAGGAGCCTGACATAGGTATCCTTATTATCCAGATCCTCCAGGGATGAATGTAGGTCTAGGGAAATATTGTTCATTGCGTATTTGTTTCACCTGTAGGCAAATTGCAAGGAATCGAGGCAGGCTGGGAATTTAGTGTTGATGTGGGCCATGACTAACCTCAGTGATGAGATTGTTACTAGATGATTTTTGTGCTCATGTTGAAATTTAACCCAGATCTTCTGAATTAAAGGCAATCATGCTGTGAACTGAGCCAGAGTTGATATTAACATGTATAATTAATATTACTTGAAGTAATGGAAGACATGATTATTCAAGTTGGCAAGAGTCAGGATCAACTAGCCATGAGAATTAGAAGGGTTTCTAAGAAATATCTTATGGATGAGGTTGAATACTTTATGAATGAGAACTTGTTGCACTGGTGTTCCTGTTGTGTCATCCTCTGACTCAGTGTCCCACTGTGTCTAATTGTTACCTGGCCTCCTTCTCTTCCATATTTTCTTGTGATATATTGAATAGCATATTTTTCATAGAAGAATGCATGGTCTAGCATCTTTTGATCAACAATAGTATTTAACCCTGATAGGCGTGAGGCAGTGCACTTTGGAAGAAGAAGCAAGATGAGGGAGTATTTAATGAATGATAGCACACTGGCTAGCTCAAAAGAACGGAGGGATCTTTGGGTAATTATTCGCAGATTCCTTAAGTTGGCAAAATATGTGAAGGGTAGATAAGAGGGCATATGGAACACTTGCTTTCATCAGTCGTGTCATTGAATATAAAAGCAAAGAGGTAATGTTGGAGTTGAACAGAATGTTGGTTAGGCCACAGCTGGAGTACAGTGTGCAGTTCTGGACATCTGTAAGAATGTGATAGCGTTAGAATGGTACAGAGGAGATTCACCAGGATTTGCCTGGGATGGGGCAATTGAGCTATAAGGAGAGACTAGATCGATTGGATTATTTTATTTAGAGCAAAGAAAGCTGAGGGTGACATGATTGAGGTGTATAAGATTTTGAGGGACATGAAGAACGATGAGTAGAAAGCAGTTGTTCCCCTTGGTTCAAGGATCAAGCATTACGGGATGTAGTTTTAGGGTAAGGGGGCAGGAGGTTCAGAGGGGGTTTGAGAAAAAAAGTCTTTTTCACTCAGAGGGTGGTCGGAATCTGCGCTGTCTGGGAAGGTTGTGATGGCTGGAAACCTTACAACCTTTAAAAAAAAATTTGAATGAGCACTTGAAATATCATAACATTCAAAGGTATGGAACATGTGCAGGAAATTGAAATTAGCGTGCCTTTAATGGTATTTATTGTCAGTGTAGGTGGGTCAAAGGGCTTTTTCTGCGCTGTGTGACCTCATGACTCTGATTCTATTGAAGAGTTAATTATGTTTGAATTTTCATTTTAAAAATTGACAACCTTCTAAACAGGAGACATATATGCTTCTATGTGAAGTTTTGTCATTTTTTGTCAAATCGCAATGCAGATTTGCATCACAGAAGGGGCCTCTTGGCAGTACCGACTGACAAAATATCTCTCCAATCCCACTTTCAGGTTCTTGGTTTATAGTCATCTGTGAAATGGACCGTAAGTACATATTTAAATGTCTTTCAGATGCCTTAAAAACTTCTACTTCTATCACCTACTCAGGCTGATTGTTTGGTTTCGTATAGTATCTTGATGTGAAGCTAACATGGGAGAAAGTGAGGACTGCAGATGCTGGAGATCAGAGCTGAAAATGTGTTGCTGGAAAAGCGCAGCAGGTCAGGCAGCATCCAAGGAGCAGGAGAATCGACGTTTCGGGCATGAGACCTTTTTTTGATGTGAAGCTAACATCCCTTATGTTCCAAGCAGTAAACACTGTTGTCTGTCTCAAAGTTGACAACCTTTGTGATGTACCTCTTAAAGATATAAAAACAAAGTTCTTCACATGCTGGAAATCTGAAATAAAAACAAAGTACTGTAAGTACGCAATAGTTCTAGCAGCATTTGTGAATAAATGTTTTAAGTCAAATGATTCTTCATAGATGGATAAAGGTACAAATGTGATGAATTTTAGGCCTTTGACAGAGGTTAGGAGGAAGAAGAACAACTGGTAGAGAACAAGAGAGATTGAATGACAAAAATGTCATATAATAAAAGGCAAAAGGAACCTTTTTATATCCTTGTAAAGGATTGTTTGCCTGTCTACATCTCATCTGCTTTGAATAGAGCAGGTTTTGAAATACAGTCGATACCTTATGAAGGCTAATAGTTCAAGTGATCATGAATTGTTCCATCCGATTGGGAAGCTGTAGTCTATGTCAGATAGACGTTGTTATCTACAACAAATAGAAATTTAAAACTTTTCCTTTTCCACTATTTTCCAACAACCTTTGCTACTTGTTTCATCAGAACATGGATCAAATTCATTTAGCAAACTAGGAAGCAACTTTTGTAACTGAGGAGAATTTGAAAGCCTAAAAATGTGTGCGCATCATCTGGTCAATCCTTTGCAAAAGCGTTATTGATTTATCTTGCTTTCTATTAATGGAAAAATGATTTGTCTACCCACTATCCAATTCTGTTTATATGTGTTTGCAGTGATTCACTTGTTTGTTTTCCATATGTGAAGGGAAAGTGAGGACTGCAGATGCTGGAGATCAGAGCTGAAAATGTGTTGCTGGAGAAGCGCAGCAGGTCAGGCAGCATCCAGGGAACAGGAGAATCGACGTTTCGGGCATAAGCCCTTCTTCAGGAATGATGTGAATTCCTGAAGAAAGGCTTATGCCCGAAATGTCGATTCTCCTGTTCCCTGGATGCTGCCTGACCTGCGCTTTTCCAGTAACACATTTTCAGCTTCCATATGTGAAGTCAATCACTCTGTTTGGGGTGGTCCTTAACAAAGAGAATAATGTCACTTTGGATATCATAGGCTGACAAATAAAGACAGAAATAGAATAGGGCCACATATGCTTCCCTGAAGATCCGTAATACAACTATTGGAATGAGAAGACAAATGTACATTTCTTATTGTTTGGAATTTACACCCTCTGTGGCAGTCACTTTTCCAGTTAAACACTACAACAGATGCTCAGGAGAAACTGCTTTAGTTGTACACTGGACATCAAGAAACTTCATTTCAGATTCATCTCAGCATCCCGGGCCAATTGATTTGCTGCGAACCAAAATTGGTGGTTTGGTAGGATTTAGCTTTGCCTGAACTATTGCAACAACTTTCTTGTTTTTGGGCAGTTGCAGACTGCAGAATCAAGCAATTATAGTTTTCAGTTGCTGATGGTTGATGAAGTTTCTGCATTAAGTTGTCTTCCATATGGAATATTAGACTGAAATTTGTAAGTGTGTTGGTGACTGGATCATCTCTGACAATGTCTTATTGAATTTTGAAGGGTCATTGGATGATTGTCTCATTAGCAGAGAGCATGAAGACTCATCTCTGGCATTCACTTTCCCAAGCCAAAGAATTACTTTTTCAATCCTTGGGAAAATTGATTTACGAAACCTTAGCTTCCAAGTCTGGCTGTTTTCTCCTCACTCCCATTTACTGTAACCAGGTCCCCTTGTTCTACATGGAGCTCTATTGATCCCCAATTGAACTTACAATGGGAGTAGGACCTTAATGGAATTGTAGGGTCTATATTGTGTTTAATTTAGGTTTGTTAATAACTTTTATCTACTGCAATGAACTGCAAATGCAATTATATCTGGCTCTTCCATTCTTCTTTGGTTACGACAGAACACGCAAGTGTTCAAACTAGCTGTACATTAATTAAAAATAAATAACAAAGCCCCAGATTTTTCTTAAGGTAAATGTTTATTGAAGGATTAAAAAAAATTCTAAATGTTGTTGTCACGTTGGGATCTGAATTCATAAAAGCTACTGGCATAGAATTAGAAGATTCTCTTGTACTACTTATCCAAGAACTTTAAAGTTCGGGTATTTAAATTAAAAGAAAGTCAATTCTGACTTCGTAAAATTGGGCTCAAATGATACATTCACGCTCCTAATTAAATTTACATGCCAAATTGTTTGAACCTTCTATTGATCTTAAACTAAAAATGTAACAAAGGCTCCAAAAGCTCAATTAACTCCATAGCGAAGCTAGTTGGATCTCTGAATTACTGTGTATACCTGTCTATACTAAATTAGATACTTAGATGGTGGGGTTCTCCCACTTTCCAAACACTGTGGACTTTTGGATTTGCTTGTCTGCACCCAGCCCTGCTGAAGGGAAAATTAGTCCAAACTGGATCCAGGCAGCTTGAATGTGATTCTGCCTGGCTTGAATCTGATGTGCCAATTACTTATCGGGGGTAACAGTATTATGAATACATTTATGTTATTAGAAAGAGAAGACAAAATGTCCCAGAGTTAACACTAACTCTGATTCTAACTCTTTGAAGTCTCACAGCATCAGCCTGGGCACAGAAGTTTTCTGCTGATAATCACCTACTCCCATTCCTCAGCTGACTGACTGATCAATACAGTCCTGTCGAATATAACTTGAAAGAGGTACTGACAGCAGCAAGAAGTCAAAATATATTGTGGATAGAGGTCTTATGAATAAGAGTAGTTCAGTAACACTGTTGACTGCATCCTGAAGGACATTGGACCCATGATAGATGGTGACAGAACCAATGAGGGCAAATCTATTTTACCTCCTCACTAATTCAGTCATTGTGAATACATCTGTCCAAGACAGTATTGGCAATTTCCTTTAGGAAAGAAAATCTGCCATTCTTTATTGGCATGCTCTACACCTGACATTATGTCCATAAAAATTAGGTTAACTCTTAAGTACATTTTTAAATGGCTGAGCAAGTCATTCAGTTCAAAGCAGTTTGGGAAGACAACAGATGCTGGGCTTGTTCATTAGCCCAATGAAAGAATAAATATCAACGAGTGTTTTAGAAAAGGTCTAACATGGCTATGCACCTATTTATAAAATGCAGTATTCTTCATTAACTGCTTTTCAACTTGCCCTGCTGCATTCAGTGATTTGTGCATTGTGCAGGTCCCTGTATGTCTTTGGTACTTTTTAAACATATGTGACATCTTATTGTTCTTCCTGCGGGAAGTTGGTCAATAGTAATTTTGATGTCTGTTATAGTCAGCTTACTGTTGTATGTGAGCTGTAGTATGCTGGCCAAATATTTATATCAAGGATGCATTGGTACTGAAAGTCTGGATCAGAATTGCAGCGCAGCTTAGACTGAAACACAGCGTTTAGACTAAGCATGCAAGTTGTGAAGGTGAAGGATTATAGTACACAGGAATCTCATGAATAGAACAAATTCCAGTGGCAGTGAAATCATATGAACAGAACACATTACACAACATGAAAAATCCTCAATACCAACCACTTTATAATATTCTGTTTTTGCCATTATAATTCTGGGCAACAAAGTTGAGTGCAGCTAGTGTTATTGGTCCAGTTATTTATTAATTCAGCATTATTGGATGCTGCATTTATCATATAACACAGTCTAATCTAGCAATAACCTGAGTATAAGGACAGCATACAAAAGTTCTGGTCCTGACCACCCTCCAGTACTATATCTGAAGATTCTTTATTTTACAGGTTAAGGTGCATGTGCCGTCAACATCTGCTCTTCTCCGTTTGCCTGTGTTGTCAAGCATATTGTCTTTTCCTATCCACTATGCCTCATTCAATCCTTCTTGCCCTCTCCCAAGTTCAGTTTTTCTAAATGATCTGTCTTTCACTGACTCTTTCCCAAGCCACTCAATTCCTGACCACTTATTGACTGTTAGTGACTCCTGTGCTTGTTGACATTTTTAATGATCTGCTTTCCTCAGGTACCATCTTTCTTTCGATAAAATCTACTGTCATAAATTATCCTTAGCCGATTTTTGCTCCCCATCAATCCTCTCAATTACAATTCCATTGGGTTCTTAAGCATATTATCAGCTCCCAGCCATTTTGTCCTTGTTCCACTAAGCTGTTGGCTTGAAACATTTGTTTATGACTTCTGTCTTGCTCACAATATGAGTAGAAAGTCCCAACTGAAATCCCCTGGAGCTGAGTATTATTTCTCCCCTATTCATTAGCATCTGCAAAGTTGCAAAAGGATGACCACATTATTTTCCTCCGTTATCCTTCCTTCGCTATGCACAACATGAGTATTGACTTTGTGATTCTATCCTCTGCTAACTTATCTGGCTTCTAGAGTCCCTTGAGAATTTATCCTTGATACCCTCCTTCATCTAAATTCAGCTCTGTTGATGCTGATATTACCTACAAACAAGGAATCTGGATGGTTACCAAGCCACCCAACTCTACTTCTTCAATGTTTTTAACCTATTTTCTAACCAGTCTTTTCAGAGAGGTTATTACACATTTGTGGAAGAGGTGGGACTTGAACCTGGACTTCTGAGCTCAAAGGTAGGGATACCATTACTGCACCACAAGAGCTCCTTACTCTATCAAAAATAAATCTTCCCTTCAATTTAGGTGAACGGTGTTAGTGGGTTGTAGATTGAAGCCATCATGTTCTGATTATGTAATAAATATTGGTTTGTACCACTGGCCATTTGCCCACAGAGACACTTGACCAGGCCTTTCTCATTCTGTTTGACCCAGAATTAGCTTTCAAACCCCAATATCCTTTTTTTAAAAATCAAAACCATTAACTTCCCCTTCTTGCTTGCCTCTACTTCTATCTCATTCCCACCACATTATAAAAGGCAGAATGGGAGAGAGAACTAAAGTGAGAAACAACTCTGATCTCTCTATCTTCAGTCCTCTTCAGTGTTATTATGAAACAGGACCTCATCTTTTGGTTAGAGAATTGATGCGGCCTTCTGGACTTAGCATTAATTTAATCAATTTCTGACTGGAATTACTGTTCCTATCTTGGACAGCAGATACTGTCAATAGTTCAGCTGTTGCTCTTTATCGGTCCATTATACTGAAGCCTTGATTCTTGTCTGATTATCACCTTCAATTGCCTTGCACCATCATCCATTTTGTTATTTAATGTCTTCTGCTTTTGATCCTAATATGGACATTCCATTTTGTCTTTCCCTTCTGCAACCATGTGCATTTGCCACCACAGATTTCCCAGCCTCTACTTATTTCAAACTTGTTGCATTTCTAATATCTTTTAATTGTGTGAATTAATTATTGACCTGAAACATCAATTGCTTTTTCTCTCTTCAGACACCACCTGTCTTGTTAAGTGTTTCTGCCATCTTGTTTTTGTAAATCTATTATATAAGCATTGAATTAACTACTAGCATCCCCTTCTAAATGATTCCTGATAGTTGTACTACAAAGCAATGAACAAGCAACTGCAACCAATACACAGAATGGGACAGATGCAGTGTACTAATCTTTCAGTAACAATTGCCTGGATTGGTCCATGATTAATTTTAAGCTCTATTAGGGAAAATTAAATTGAATAATTTGGTCATTTAAATAATGTGTTTCCATTGAAACCTGTAACATACACACAATTTCTCAGGGGGAGCATTATCAGGAGCTAAAGAATAATCTCGCTTCTTTACTTTGCTGAGGCCCTTTGAAATTTGCATACAAAATACCCTGTCCATGACTTCTAAAATAAAACAGTGGAAGAATTAATTTTCAAATTATATTGACAAAGTATTATGATCAGTGAACAAGCACTGTTTATACATGGTCAGTTTTTAATGCAACCCATCCTTCATTTGCATGAAATTATACTACAATGTTGATTAGAATTTTCATAATAGTTTGTTTCCTTCCACTGTACCCTGTGCATTAAAAAATGTTTTTGGTGACTCCTGTTACTTTCTCCTTAGCTGCAAGATTGATGATTAACACCTTGGGTAGTATGGAACTATAGGTATAAATATGCTATGATGTGGGTTATAGGATGTGGGTTTGTATCCTTTTAATGGTAATTTCTGTTTGTGGCTCTTCACCACAGGTGGGAAGAGTACAATCACAGGTGAATCACAATGGGCCGTTCTTGCATATAGGTTGCATAAGTGTGTCACAGGCAGAGTCATTAAGCTAGGTTGCCTGTTTATTTTTTTCATGAATGATTTGCTGAAGCTCTGAACAATCTAAAGGCAAGTGAGAAATAAAATACCCTTTGGGTATTGAGTTTCCCAGATGACTCAAAATGTGAACTTGTGTTTCTACTGTTCTCTACATGAATGAGGTGCTATATAAAGGCTGATAATGCTCAAACCTTAGAGTGTCTTTTTGCACAATGCCTTGAAAGGTTGTCATACAGCTGACCATTATCAGTAGCTATAGATTAGTTTGTTTATCGATACCCATGTTTTTGTGGTTTTTAAGGTCTTTGTCTTTGAAATTTCATTTCAAGGGGAGGTCTGCCACAGAAAGTGTTTCTTCATTTAAATTCTGACTGGATGAACTCGAGGAGTGAAGCAGCAGCATGTTCTCGGAAACCAAACAACGTACTAACCTTTGCAATGAGCATGGACTCTCCCAACCCACACTAAAACCATGCTGCTCAACCCACTCAATGTTACCCATGACACAATTCAAGTATAAAACCAATTGGTGTGGAAATATATTCAGACAGGTGATTGCTTGAAAAATAACGTTTTCAGCATGAGGTAGTGGTTTTTTTCCAAAAGCTCACTTGTGCATTTTCTCAGAAGATTCGCAGCTTTAAAAAGTAAGTTATTACTTGTTTTCAACTTGGAAGAAATAATTTTTCCTGTTAAATGTGTGTGTGTAACAGGTTTTCTGCTTTGTGTCCCCACAAATTTATTTTTTCTCTGTTTTGCCAGACCTCCACAGGATGTGACAATTGGCTGGTATTTCTATTCCAAGTATTTTGACTGAAAGAAAAATGTTGCCTCCAGATCTCTCAATGTACTCTTTGTTATGCTTGTTACCAGTTTGGTTTTAGCTAATGACTGGTGTTGAAATAAATACCTGGGTTCCAAAGCTCATGATCTGCACCCGTTTTCTCTGCTGTTATCATCATTAGATCTAGTTTTCTGTTCACTGATCAATAAGCAAAATTTTGTTATAAAATTACATTTAAATATAAATCAAAACAGGTTTCAAGAGTTCAATCTTGGAATGACAGCAACACGAGGAACAATTGAGGTTTCACATAGAGAAGGAGGACACATATGAGTAGCTCCTTAAGTCTGATCTCCCTTTCAGTTAGATCATGGCTGACCTGTACATCACTTTCTTATATCACTTGTTGCATATATTTATTATTCGAATCACAATTGAAATTTCAAAGCAGAAATTGATGCACATTAGGTAAAAGTATTGAGGAAATAAAAGGGAGTGGCACGGTAGCTCAGTGGTTAGCACTACTGCCTCACAGTGCCAGGGACCCAGGTTCAATTCCAGCCTTGCGTGACTGTCTGTGTGGAGTTTGCACGTTCTCCCTGTGTCTGCGTGGGTTTCCTCCGGGTGCTCTGATTTCCACCCACAGTCCAAAGATGTGCAGGTCAGGTGAATTGGCCATGTTAAATTGTCCATAGTGTTAGGTGCATTAGTCAGAGGGAAATAGGTCTGGGTGGGTTACTCTTCGGAGTGTTGGTGTGGACTTGTTGGGCCAAAGGGCCTGTTTCCACACTGCAGCGAATCTAATCTAATCTAATCTAATCTAAAATATGATCAAAATGAAATTGCTGTATAGTTGAATATTGAACTTGTGAAAGCTTTTTGTCTTGCATCATGATAAACACAAGTGCCCCAAATTTCAACATAATTTGTGCCACAGGACAAAGCGTGCTGATTGATTAGCACGTTAACTCTGATTGGCAGAGGTGTTGGTATGCAGAAAGCAATAAGAAACTTTAGGTTCTCCAAGTTCTTTGCTTAACCTGTTACTTTGCCTTTTCAATGTAATTTGAGGTGGTAGACTGGGCATGTTTTCAGTCTGTTTTTGGAAATGTTTGTTTATTTACAGTTTTGTGCAATACACCGCAAATAGTCTAAGTGGGATACCTGTTGGCCTGCTAATCATTAGATTACTTACAGTGTGGAAACAGGCCTTTTGGCCCAACAAGTCCACACCGAAGAGCAACCCACCCAGACCCATTCCCCTACACCTAACACCACGGGCAATTTAGCATGGCTAGTTCACCTAACCTGCACATCTTTTGGACTGTGGAAGGAAACAGGAGCACCCGGAGGAAACCCACGCAGACATGGGGAGAATGTGCAAACTGCACACAAAAAGTCGCCCAAGGTGGGAATTGAACCCAGGCATCTGGCGTTGTGAGGCAGCAGTGGTAACCACTGTGTCACCATGTTGCCCATTCTTGTGCATTTCCTTCGGAAATGGCTTTCTTATGCCTTTTCCTACATATTATTATTTCAATGGCTACAGCGTACCTAGTGGATGGTTACTGAGTTTTAGTGGAAAAGACTGAAGATTGCCTTGCAGGATGACCTTAAACTTTTTTGGCTCAGTCTGGGTTGACTGCATTACAGATGACAAGGGCTTTGACAGGGTGGTGGTGTAGGAGGATGACTACTGTCATCACAAGAGACATGAGGTTTGTGCTCCACAAATGTCACTGGACTACATAGAGTGTCATCTCAGCAATCCAAATTATTTGTTGGAGGACTGAGTGCTTGACAGCTGTGACTCACCTCAAGTCCTATAGAACGTTTGAAATCTGCATATTGGCAATTGAGCTCACATGGTCACAAGTTGACCTTACATTACATAAGTTTGAGCTTCCACTAATGGGTTTTATTTATGCTGCTATCAAAGCTGAGGTGTTGATCGTCAGATGCAACATCACATTGAGTCCGCACATGTGCAAATGGAGTTGGCAGCTTCTTGGAGGTTCTGCACGTGGCTATGCACGACAACTCATTTTTTAAAAGAGCATAAATTCGAAGCTCTGTGCAAAATGCATTCTGGGGCAAATTGATGCAGATTTCCTCCATGCTACTTAACGTTGAACACTCACTTTCTGGCACTCCTTCTACACGCTATTCTAGCAAATTTTTATCTGAACCCACTATATTGTTTGTATGCGATCCACATTCTGGCAGGCTGGTTGGCTGGCATTGGTACCAACCCATTTTCTTGCCCTGGTTGCCAGTAACCTGTGCAGTGTCAGTGTCTTAAGTTGGTGGCTCTTGAATGAAAGACTGACATTTTTTTCCATGTCTTGTCTGACCAGATCACATTTCAAAGGTATGTGACAGGAGAAAGACACAATGGTAGGGATCTGGTGGGATGTGAGAAGGAAAATTAGGTCTGAAGGTACACTCACATTTGATGAGTATTGATACTGACCACAGCCTCAGCAATGGTTGCTTCAATAATGTAATCAAAGTCTTCTGCACATTGGAAGGATGTGCACCTATGCTTGTTGTCATGCTTCTGTAAAGCCCTGCCCCCAAGTCTCTCACCCTTGAAGGAAACCCTGCCACCCTACCTACCTTGCTGGTAAGGTTCATTTGCCTCTGGTTATGCACCAATATTCCTGCAACAGAGAATTAAATGTGCCATTAGTTTAGCTGCAACTTGTGGATGATGTGGCATGTAATATTGAATAGTTGATATGCAATGCAATGTGGGACAGACCTGCAGAAATAACAAGTGTATTGAGGTGAGGTGCAGCTATGAATGTCAGCTATGCATCATGAATAATGGAAATTGTGATGGTAGGTGAGTGCATTGATAGTGTGTGATACTTGTGATGCAATTGATTTGATATGCCAGTTGACGATGCTTTCATGGACCTTCACCACTCAGGCTGAACATTTATAGCTCTGCATCTGGGTTCTCAAGATATAACTTCGGCTTCGCCTACCACAGGTGTCTTACTTAGCATCTTCTGTCAAGGTGTCCACTGTAATGTCTTAGAGAACATTAAATATATTCTCTTCACCTTTGAATCATAATCACTGTTCTTCCTTCACAGAGACTCTTCCATAAACAATCCCAGTGTGCTCCAGTCAAAATGCACCTCTTCTTTAAGAGATGCAGTCTAGCTTTAAGTAACACGAGTAGACAGGCAGTCACTCAATATCTCTAACTGTATGCAAATATCCTGCAAATTAGCTGGCAGAAGAAGTTTGGCTAGCTGCCTACGTCAGAAGCATTAGATGCTGTTTAATTGCATGTTGGAATCCTCATACCTGTTTTTCGGCACTATTTCTCTCCCTGCAACTTTTACGTTGGCTTCTAAGTATAATTATTCTCAATTTTCCTTTGCTTCCAGGAATCATAGGGTTAAATTTGTGAGACATTTAGTTTGTTGAATTTGTATCTTATTGTTTTGCCGCATTAAATGTGTGATCCAAAAGATCCAATTTCAGATTGCATAGACTGATCCATTGTGGAATAACTGTAATGGTCTGAAGAAAATTTACCTAGTTTTCTTGTACAATGCAAATACTTCTTTTGCAAATGAAGAATAACGATTTATTATTATGTTTTCAGAGTGATTTTATTTGTGGAATGTAATTAGATCAGAATTGTAAGCATCTACGAATTTAGTTTAATGTTTTGGAGTTTTACACTGGTCAGGCTTTTGTCCAGGTAAATTTCTCAGACATTTTCTGGGAGATAGTTGCTTTTGCCAGGAAGTTGATTTGTGTCGTAGTCACATTGAGAGAAATTGTACTTGATCTAAAGAGAGAATTTGCTTGTGGACTGAATAGCTTTCTCATGTTTCATATTCTTAATATACTTCTGGAACGTTTTTGGAAAATACACTATGAGCCCATCATGACTGGTTGCATACTCTGTGTTACAATAGCAGCCTACATCCAGTAGTGCTTATTCTTTACTTAATTACGAGGATAGTATTATCAAAGCTATTCACAGGGATTGGATTTACTTCAACAATCTTTTCAAAAAGATATCTTGCTGATTTTTAGAAAGCAGGTATATTAATGTTTTATCAAAGCCATGAATAACAGCTATATAAATTATTCTGTACCAGATGAATAAAATAGTGGTATGAAATTCTTTTAATATAGGAAGATGTATAACTAGCAAGACTGTAGTGTGTATAGAATGCATACATATAGAGTATAGAATGAAGTTTGATTTTTACTATGCTAAATATATTGGAAATATATAGACAACCATAAACTGAGATTAACAGTTAAAGGATTGCAATAATATTTTTGATACTTTTTCAAATAGTGGATATTTTCTAACTATTTGTATCCACTCATTTGAGATTTTTTCATGAATTTCCATGCATGTAGCTGTCCCACAGCATTCCCAATCACAAAGTTGCCTAGCCTGTAATGATGTATGGGGAAGAGGGTGGAGTAATGGTTTTGTCACTGGACTAGCATTTAGAAACAGAAGCTAATGTTCTGTGGGGAGGTGATGGCCTAGTGCTATTATCTCATAAGAACACAAGAACATAAGAAAGAAGAGCCTCTCGAGCCCACTCCGCCATTCAGTCAGATATTTTTGTGTTGTAGTCTTTTTGCGACCTCAGCTGATCTTTTTGTGGCCTCTGCTCCACTTACCCGCCCTCTCACCATAATGCTTAATTCCTTTACTCTTCAAAAAATTATCTATCTTAGCTTTAAAAGCATTCAATAAGGAAGCCTCAGTTATTTCACTAGACATGTAATTCTACAGATTCACAACCCTCTGGGTGAAGACGTTTCTTCTAAATCTGCTCCCTGTAAGTTTGAGGCTATGCCTTTTGTCCTAATTTCACCTGCCAACAGAAACATCCTCTCTACTTCTATCTTACCTATTCCTTTCATAATTTTATATTTTTCTATAATACCCCCCATTCTTCTAAATTCCAATGAATATAAACCCAGTCTACTCAATCTCTCCTCATAATCCAGCCTTCAACTCCAGAATCAACTTAAACAACCTCATCTGCACCCTCTCTAGTGCCAGTACATCCTTTCTCAAGGAAGGAAACCAAACCACATGCAATACTCCAGGTGTGGCCTCACCAACACCCTATACAGCTGCAACATAACCTCCCTGCTTTTAAACTCGATCCCTTTAGCAATGAGGGACAAAATTCCATTTGCCTTCATAATTACCTGTTGCACCTGCAGGCCAACCTTGTGATTCATGCACAAGGTCACCCAGGTCCCTCTGCATAGCAACATGCTGCAATTTTTTATCATTCAAATATTAGTCCTTTTTACTGTTATTCTTACCAAGATGGATGACTTCACATTTATTAACATTGTACTCCATCTGTCAGACTTTTGCCCACTCACTTAAACTATCTATGTCCCATTGCAAAGTTTTACATTCCTCTGCACTGCCACTTTGCTCTGCCACTCACCTCTGTGTCATCCACAAGCTTTGACACGCTACATGTGGTCCCCAACTCCAAATCATGTATAAGGCACACCAATAATCACTGATCACCAATGAGAAAGTCTCTAATTTTCTCCAGACTCTTTCTTTCCTGTTAGTTAACTAATCCTCTATCCATGCCAATACATTATTGAATGCCTTTAGGAAATCTAGATACACCACATCTACTGAGTCCCTGTTGTCCGCAGTGCTCATAATGTCTTCATAGAACTCCAGTAGATTAGTTAAGCATGACTTGCCTTTCATGAACTCATGCTGCCCAATGGGATAATTTCTATCTAGATGTCTTGCTATTTCTTCCTTCTTAATAAATTCAATCATTTTCCCCACTCCAGGAGTTAAAGTAACCAGTCTATAATTCCCTATCTTTTGTCTACCTTCTTCTTTAAACACTGGTGTCACATTTGTTATTTTCGAATCTGTTGGAACTGCCCCAGAGTCCATTGAATAAAAATTATCACAAGTGCATTTGCTATTTCTCCTACCACCTCTTTTAGTACCCTGGGATGCATTCCATCAGGACCAGGAGACTTTTTTACTCTAAACTATTAATCCAGAGACACATTAATGTTTTAGGGACTCGAGATGAATTTTGCTAAAATAGATGCTTAAATTTGAATTCAATTTTTTAAAAAAAATCAGGAATTCAGGGTTTAATGATGACCATGCCATTGCTGTCAATTGTCAGAAAACCCTTCTGGTTCCCTAATTTTCCTCACAGAAGGAAATCTGTAGTTCTTACTTGATTTGGCCTTCATGTGACTCCACCCCAACAGCAATGTAGTTGACTTTTAACTGCCCTCTGAAATGGCCGAGCAAACCAATCTATTCCTCCAATCCACCAAAAAAATCTCAAAAAAAAACGAAACTGGATAACCACTGATGTAGGCACTGGAAATGCCTATCAACCCTTTAAAGTACTATTCACTAAATAATAAGTAAATAATAACAAATTAGCGATGGGCAATAAATACTGGCCTGGCCAAAAATGCCCATGCCCTGGGAATAAGTAAAACTTGTTTCCCGAGTTTTGGTCTCCTCTTCATAGTTGCATATTGTCTGCAATTAGGAAGATCATTTGGGAGATGAATTGGAAAAGAAAGTTTGCTTAATTTTGTGTTCGCAATGACATGAAATTCTGTTATTGCATCCTGCTTTCCAAATGGAGAAAGGGCTTCTTAAAACTACGATGCCCTTTCAAAGACTCAATTTTGCCTTTGTTAAATATTTCAAAGAACTGCAGGAATAACCAAGTGCAACTTATTAAGAATAATGGGCTTAACAGGACTTGGGGCTGGATCTGTTGTGTCATGATATTGCCCCTGGTCTAGTAATCAAGAGACCCAAGTAATTATCTGGACACTATAGTTTGGTTCCCACTATGGTACATTCTGGAGTTGGAATTTGAATCCAAATTGATTTGGCATTAAGAAGTGTAATGATGAATTTGAAATCATTATCAATTGCCAAAAAAAAAATCTGGTTCACTCATGTCCTTCATGGAAGGAAATCTGCCATCCTTACCTGGCTTAGCCTACATGTGACTCCAGATCTACAGCACTGTTATTGTCTTTTAACTGGTCTCTGAAATGGCCTAGTAAGCCAATCACTTGTAGTAAACCATCAAAAGGTTTCAAAAAAAGAATGAAATCACCACCAACTCCGGCATTGGTAATGCTAGTGACAAATACAGCCCTGTCAATCCTGCAAAATCCTCCTTACTAACATTTGGAGGCTTGTGTCAAAATTGGGAGAGGTGTCTGAGACTAATCAGCCAACAGCCTGAAATAGTCATGCTCATGTAATTATACCTTACAAACCATGTATCAGATGTCTAACATGTCCTGTCTCTGCAACTGGACAGTGGTAGTGGCACAATGATGTACCTAGAGTTGTCCTAGAAGTTCTCAACATTGAATCTGGACCACATGGTGTCTCATGACATCAGGTCAAACATGGGCAAGGAAACCTCTTGCTGATTGCCATGTGCACACCTTCCTTGGCTGCTGAAACAGTTCTGCTGTAACTTGAAGACCACTTGGAGGAAACACAGGGTGGCAAGGATGCAGAATGGAATGTGGGTAGGTTATTTGATGCCCTTCACCAAGATTGGCTTGGTAGCACCACTACTGACTGAGCTGTCCAACCCAGATTGTACATAGCTGCTAGATGGGGCCTGTGTTCATGGTAGAGCAACCAATGAGAGGGGAAGGTATGCTTGACCTCACCAATCTTCCTGCCGCAGAAAATATCATGAAAATATCAATCCACACAGTTCTTGTGGAGATGAATCACCCTTTACCATGTTGCAGGGCCAGTAAAAAGCTGGTGATGGTGTGAATTAGCCACTTAACTGTCCATTCCTGGTCTTCAGGTGCCTGTACTTCTGTTATTCCTATTTATGGGATTGTTTTTTGGTGGAGGGAAGACATCAGATTTCCCTTCCAAATGCTTCTGCTGCTATTGTGTAAGTTCTCCCAGCACCCAGCCTGTTTCCAAAAGGCTGGTAAAATTCAACAAATTTGTGTTTTTCTTTATCCCCAGAGTTTGCATGCATAATTATGATTTCCTTTTCAGTGTAAAGAAAAGGTATCTTTGTAAGGTTGTTAGACGTTGACCGAGAGACCTGTTAAAACAATGTTTATGTTTCAAGTGAATCATTGCCATTGTACATCCTGCTGTTTTGTAGTTGCATGTTACACCTCAACAAGAAAATTATCATTTGCCATTATGGAGCCAACAATTTGTTCATGAATCGACCAATGAAGGTATTCAAGACTGTGTTAAAATTCAAAATGTTTTTACTTAATCAATAATCAATGAGTCCAGTTTTGTAAAATTATTCAAATAATTGTGCCACTTATTGTGAGGCAAAACTAAAAGTTGCAGCGTAAAATATTGTTTTCACTTTGAAAATTGCTATTAACACCCCAGTTTTCTTAGTGAACAGGGTTGATTTGAAGCATGTGTTAATTTGATTGCTGATGTGATAGGAATCTTGTTGCAAGTACAACATAATGTGCTCACTTAAGGATCAAAATGCAGGAATCTCTAGGCAGCTACACAACTTGTACTGAAGAATCCTTTCTGTAATAAGTAAATCTTCAGGTATGCAAAATCATGTGCTTTTTTTTAAAGAATATTTCAGCCTGAGGCAATTATGTTGCTTTATTACAGATTGACTTCACTGTCAGAAGTGAGCACTTTTGAAGAGTGGCATCACATGAATTCATGTTCTAAACATGAAGGGCTGATTTAACTATTGTAATAATTTCTCATTTTTATTGAAACAGGATGACCTGGACAAACTTTAAAGTAAAGCTCTAATATTTTACGCAATGTGGCTAACTGTGTATATTTTTAAATATCATCCGGTCATCCTGGTGATACAAACGGAAAGGTATGCAGCTGTGATATTTCCAGATGAAGATGGTGTGTGGGTGGGGGACTAACATTTCACTAGCAGACTTCCTTTTTCTAATCGACACAAGCAGCTATCTTTCAGGCTTTGTCACCTCTGTACTTTCTGGCCAGGTGTGTGTCAGTTTAAACCAAGAGCAATTTTATTAACCCTGCATGCAGGAAAAAAGTGGTTGAGCTATGACTGACTGAATATTGTCTGTGCCTGTTGGGATTATTTTCAACTGAAGCCTCAACGTATGTGTGCGCCATTTTTCTATCAACTTTTGGTGGATTAATAGTTGTGTGAAAGTAGTGGACAGAGCAATGTCCCATGAATGCATTTGAAAATATTGTCACTTAAAATTTCTGGGTTTTTTTTGTTTATTTAAAACAACCCAAAATGAGCTAATGTAATTGGAAGTTACTTTTGCACAAGATCAAGTGCTAGCTAAATAAGTTAATGTACAAAGGCAATTCATATTTATAGCACTATCGTATTAAGACCCTTTAACATTTGTATAGTTGCACTGGTAGGAAGATATGATTCTTGTTGAATTCCATGATTTAAACATAACACTTCGGATTGTTAACATTGAGGCAACAATGAATTTAAGGCTGATGATTATTAAAAAATATTTTTTCTAATTTCAGACAGATCATATTTCTGAATGATCATAATTAGATCTACACTCAGGAGCTACTGCTATTAAAAGACTACAGTATTATAATATGTTGTTTCTTTTAAAATGCAATGTCAGTGTACCAAAATACATTTTAAAATCCTATAAAGATGATGGTGACTGATATTTATAATTACACGACCTTTAACTAAATTATGAAATCAGCCCTTGTACAGTAAGACAACTATGGGGTACAATGTGATCGCTTTAATAATGTAGTATGATTAATTTAAGTACTATATCAAGGGAATTCAAATGCCTAAAGTAATCCTTAGGTGCATCGCTTATCGTAATACACACCTGCAAATTCATTATTGTTTTTTATGAGGTGAGACAGGACAGTAATCTAATAATACATTGCTGTGTAACTATTGCATTTAAGGAAATGGGCCATGGCATTATTGTATTATGTTAGTATATAAATCACTTTTACAACAAAATAGTATTTTATATCTATTTGCAAAAGCATGTTGAACACAATGTCTGCCTACATATGTATGGGGAAGAGAGAAAGAAAACTACCTACCACAGCAGAGAAGTAGTTTTTACCCAGCTGTCAAACATGAATGGTGTTTAATGAAAAGACCAGCTTGTTAATATTTTGATTGATTTTATAAACGCTAGTTGTTATCAGCATTAAGTTTACACCTGTTGGAATTTCTTTCTTTTAGATCCAACTCCACTAAGTTATAAAAGAGATCGAATTCGGAGTAAAAACCACATGTCTTGGAGTGCTAGTCTTGTTCAGTGTAGAGTGATGATTTATTGCAGGTTTTCTTATGATTGAAACTATATCGATGCACAGCATTCCAGTGCATCATTGGATCATATTCAAGGAAACATGGCAAGTGCTTATTAATGTAATTTTGTGGGTTCCAGTTTTTCTTAGAAATACATTACAGCTTGATTTTGATTAACAATCCTTTTAGAGTGGAAAAACTTAGTTAAGATCAGATCTGCCATACAGCAGTCAAGAGTCTTGTTAATATAAAAATTTTAGCCTTGTAGTTGTTGGTTTCTATACCTTACTCTGAAAGAGTTGCATGTATTATTTTAAATAAGCAAAATTAAGAGAGTAACAATGGTATGTGATATACCAGAAGTCAAAGTGTACCTGAAGAGTCCAGAAGATTTGATAAAATCAAGTGGGACATCAACGAAAGCTACTCTCCCATGTTTTGTGGTGTGGTTAATGTTATGGTGTATCATATTATTACTGACTATACAAGTTCTAATTTTGCTTCATTTGGTGCATGAGAAACCCTAACATATAGCCTAACTTTAAAAAAAAAACCTTCTCTTGCAATAACTGTTAACTTCATTTAACATTTTGTTTTACTCATAGGTACTTGTAGCATGAGTCTATCATGATCAGTATGAGTGTCCTGATGATTGAAGCCTTTTATGGGGGTTCCCATAAACAGCTACTTGACCTATTTCAAGAGGAAATCAAGGGATGTTCTGTCTTTACCTTGCCAGCTAAGAAATGGCACTGGAGAGCTCGTACTGCGGCACTCTACTTCATGCAGACAATACCACCCAGTGAAAATTACAGGTATGCAAACGCAGGAGATAGCCACAAAAGTTTAACTGTTTTGGAAGTGGTTATTTTGTGGATTAGCCGGGGAACCCCCTGTACACTTTCTAAAGCTTTATTAACTCGATCTTCAGTGTCAATATTGTGCCAAACATTTTGTCACAGTAGTTGTCACATGCTCTAACACTCATTCTGTTTATTGAATATTTTCATGGCAGAAGGAGTATTAAAATGTGATGAAAGCTGTTCATTTCCAATGTGCGATTTTGACACTGCATTAAAGAGAATGTTGTCATCCGTGCCCTTTCTAAAATCGATCAGTTGAGAAGTATTGTGATTAAATTTAAAGCACCTTTTTGAATATTTACAATTAAAGTTTTATTTAAACATTTCCAAGAAAATGTATAGAGAGCATTGATGATATCTTGTGAGAACTGGCTTCTTGGAGATACTGAGTCTGATATTATCAGAAAGCTGTATTAATATAAGCAATTGAAATGACATGATCATTGTAGACCCCTAGGTTAATGACTAAGTCTGTTGTTAATTTGGCTTCCATATGCTTGAGGGCTGAGACATTCTCCAAATTTCTTCACCTAACAATGTAATCAAAATTTATTGCTTAGATAGAAAATATAAAAAAAAGCAAGGAAAGACGTGGGAATGCTATTTGTTTTTTCTAATAAGTATCTAAGAAGGTAATTTCCCACTTATTAATAACAATATAAACCAATAATAGAGTGCCTACATAATAATTATTTATCTTTCATTGAGAATGTGGTCACACAGCAGCTAGCTGGACATGTTGGTCATTGCTTTGTTCCAAGCTACACGTTTACTTGCAAGAATGAAGACTGAAAGCTGAATAAATAAATCCATGAACCTCTGAATAGGTGCGTGATGTCATTTATCACTTTGGGTGTCCACTTTATTCATGTTTAACTAATTCATTTTTATAATCTTTATTGGTGGTGACATTTACTCTTTAAATTGCATTGCAGATGACCCTTTTCTAGTCATTCATTATTAACCTACACCTGGACCTAATTTGACTTTTAGATTATCCAGATGTAGCCTTCTGAGAAGTGCGGCCATATTGTTTATAATGCAGAACTTGAATTCCATTTTTGTTTTAAGATTGTCCAGGGAATATTGTGAACATCGAATACTTGTTGTTTTCTGTTAAGATTAGAATTCAATTTAGTACTGATCGGTATTACCAGTCTAAAATGAAATGGAAACCATTGATCAAAAAACTAACAAATCTTGTAGATATTACAACAGAAAAGAATTTGTCCCTGCTAAAGTTCCAAAGGAAATTGAACAAAACTTTGTATCAGGCAATTTATTTTCTGTTTATATGATTCTGTCCAGTTAACATGTCAGAAATGAGATTGCATAAATATGCTTCTTTACCACTTAATAGAGCTTGACTACAAACAATTTGGCCTCCAGACTTGTTCCATAATTCATAGCTGGGACATGGAACAAGAATGCCATTGGTGGACTTGTCTTTTTCTCTCCTTGGTATAGAATTTCCTTGACTTTAGAGTCATAGAAATATACAGCATGGAAACAGACTCTTCAGTCCAACTCATCCATGCTGACCAGATATCCGAAATTAATCTAGTCCTGTTTGCCAGCATTTGGCTCATATCCCTCTAAACCCTTCCTAATCATATATCCATCCAGATGCCTTTTAAATATTATAATTGTACTAACCTCCACCACTTGCTCTGGCAGCTCATTCCACACATGTACCACCCCTGTGTAAAAAAATTGCCCCTCAGGTCCTTTTAAAATCTTTCCCCTCTCATCTTAAATGTATGCCCTCTAGTTTTGGACTTCTGCACCCTGAGGAAAAGACCTTGGCTGTTCATCCTATCCATGTCCTCATGATTTTATAAACCTCTGTGAGGTCAGCCCTCAGCCTTGGACACTAGAGGAAAAATAGCTTCAGTCTATTTAGCTTCTCCCTATGACTCAAACCCTCCAAGCCTGGCAACATCCTTGTAAATCTTTTTTGAACCCTGTCAAGTTTCACAACATCTCCACTTATTTAACATTTCCTTGAGTTACCTGGTGAGATGTTACAAATGATTATTTGTTCATATTTGCATCTCAGTCCAACGAGTTACTTCCACTAATTGAAAACTTGAGAGTTTTGGGCCTTACTTGGTACAAGAAGTAGCCTGGAACCAGGCCAAAATGAGCAAGGAGAACATGTCCTCTCTTTCCTCTTTGTAGCAATATAATAAATGCATTTTTATAATCACATTCATGATTTCAACGTAAATAGTCAATGGAGAACATTAGCATTCCAGACATCTCTGATCTCAGTAGAAATCTGTACTAAACTAATAGATCTCTGCGATGGTGACATTTGGTGTTTCAACTCTGACACGGGTAGCAGATCATGTGGTGTTGCTCCTCTGAGCATTACACCAAAATGGACAAGTAGGACATTGTTTCAACCAATGTGTCATTTTAGCTGTAATGCTGCATGTAGCTGATTAGGCAGCTGGCTCTTTTAGCCTATACTTATAACACAAAATGACTGATTCAACACAGTTTTAGCTGGAATCAGATCCCATAGAAATAAAGGTCTTAAGAGGTAGAACATTGAGGAAGTAAAGCTAATACAAAAATTTAATGCCTTAAAGAATGTTGAGAGATGGTGGCTGTTTGCTGCTCTCCCCCATCCTGCCACCAAGTATATCTTTTCCTTTTAAAGTCATACTGCAGTGCTATAAAACGTTTATAGAGGATACACTATGGGGGGCAATGGTATGTTTTTGTGAAGAACCGAGGCCAAGTGTTGTGTCTGTTTTGTACCATGGGTGTTATTTTTTTTCATTATGGCTTGTTAAAAATGCTTATGAATAGTTTCTTTAAGAAATTTATTTTATTGGCAAAACAGAGCCGGAGGTGCAAGTGGAATGCTCGACTTCAAGGTTCAGCAATGCTTGCTGGCACTGAGCACCAGACTCTGGTGCTGGTACTTTGTCGTCATGTTCTGAGAGATCTTTCATTTCTTTCTCAGTTTGCTATTTTATTGTTTGCTTTAGTTGCTGTGTTTTATCTGCTGTTAATTTGCTGGAGTGCAGCAGGCTTTTACTGTTTAAAGTTAGCGCCTCCTTTAGCAGGCGGATGTTTTGGATTGGATTTCTGTGCACTTGAGTTATAATGTTGCTGCATCTAGGTACTTTGGAGAATAATCGGGCATACTGGAAATGATTATATTTGCTAAAGGAGGAGCATCCCATATGCACATGCATGTGTCGTTGAAAAATTAAAATCTCATCCTTTTACCAGAAGATGTGCTTGATGCAGAGTATATTTGTAGGTTAAGCCATTCTAATGCAATTCAACCAAACTAATATAAAATTATTGATTTAAAGAGCTTGCGACCAGTCATATCAATTTTTAGTTAGCTGTGAATTACAAATATATCATGCATTAAATACAATAAATAATACACTGGCATTAGCACTAGTGTTTCTCAGCACAGCCTTTTTCTTCCTGTCAGCTGACGTGGCATTATCTGGTTAGATTAGTGTTAGATAAACATTCCTTTTCCTGCCTTGAATAGTGGGCCTAGCTAGAAGAATGTGTTGCAATATTGCATTGATAACTGGAGATAGAATCTCTTTGCTTAAACGTTTCTTAAATTTTGAAATTTATAAGCCCTGCCTGGAAAATTGCACTCTTAAAACAATAATGCTCAAATATAATATGTGCATTTTTGATAAATTACCCGAAGGAATAAGAAAGAGACATGCCTTTTATCCTCTATCTTGGGGAGAAATATAATATATCATTGTATATCATTGCAAAGTATAAAGGTGCAATTTACGACAGGGTGTGATTAATCAAGAAAGTTTTGAACGCACACTACTTCGGCTTAGGACTACATTTTCGTAGTTTTGCAAATCTAGTTGGCCAGTCTGATGAAGTATTGATTTTGATTTCTTTCCACCTTACTTCTCCACTTTTATATGTTGTAATAAAAAATATTCAAATAAAATGAAAGCTCTGAACATTTTTTCTTCTGGGCTGCTCATAGCACATGTGCAAGAGAATTGTTTGTAATTCTTGAAGATTTCATACCAATCATAGATGGTTAGTAGTTATATTTCTTAGGTAACCCAAGAAAGATTTATGAAAGTCACCTACAAAGAGGGAATCAGAGCATGTCAATAATTAAGATCTGGGTCCTGAGGATGCTTTACCAAATTTCAGATCACATTGATATATTTCTATTCAGATGTGGATTTTGAATAATAGGAGAAACTGGCATTCATATAGCTGTTGACCAAGTCTCAGGATATCCCAAATGCTTTGCATACGGTTGTCTAAACATTCTATGGCCAGATAGTCATTAGAACAGCATAGACTGGAGTTGTGCATCAGGACCATTTGGATCCCCAGATGCACCAGACTCTGGGAATTGACTGGGAACTGGAAACTTCTGGTCAGCAATAACCTGTTTCTGGAACTCTCTGAAAATGTATTATAAAGTTAGAAACCTTGGGAGGTTTTGCCTCAGTTAGCTTAATAGCTTCCCAAGAAAAAAAGTTAGAGAATTTAAAATCCTTCTCCAAACTCTGGGTAACTATTAAACCAATCCCTCAATTCACCATTGCTACCCTCAGCTTAATCTCTTTAGATCCCTTTCTCCTACCTAGCGTACTACCCACCTGGTATTCTACCCACCTTACCCACCTGGCACCTAATGATCTCATCCATCTGACACCCTATTCTAAGCACTCTTCCACCTGGTACATTGCCCCTCGCTCAACTGTCACAATAACCCACAGTTAGCTTGCATTTTCACCCTTTCATAGGAGCTGTCTAAGTGGCTGCTGTCTTGCTGGACGTTTAAATCAGAAAACATGGTACACTTACTGGTGCAAACATTGGTGAATATCTTCTGTGAAGTTCTTCTAAATTGCTGGACTCCTGGATTCTTGGGTAGTTTTAGAACATAGAACATAGAACATAGAAGAATACAGCGCAGTACAGGCCCTTTGGCCCTCGATGTTGCGCCGATCCAAGCCCACCTAACCTATACTAACCCACTATCCTCCATATACCTATCCAATGCCCGCTTAAATGCCCATAAAGAGGGAGAGTCCACCACTGCTACTGGCAGGGCATTCCATGAACTCACGACTCGCTGAGTGAAGAACCTACCCCTAACTTCAGTTTTGTAACAGAATTTTCCCTGTCCAGGAATCCAACACAGAAGACGCCTAAATTAAGTGTAATGTTTAATCCAATTAGGGTCAGATTCGGGTTTCTGACCTTGATTGGGATATCTGGGCATATGTATTGTATCAGTGCTCTATCTGCTATTATGTTAGTCAATGTGGCAACAAATGTGCACACTGTAACATCCCACAGACAGCAAATGAGATGAATGATCCATTAAATCTGGTTTTAATTGTATTAGATGATGGGACATCATTAATCAGTATCATCATTTACCAATTGCCTGCACTTTGAATAATACCATGAGATCTATTACATCTGAATGAACAAGCAAGTAGAAATCTGGTTTAAGAACTGTACCTCTGACAATGTAACGCTCCTTCAGTACTGTAGTAAAGAGTCCGTCTACACCTTGTGTTCAAAGTTTAGAGTAAAGTTTGGACTTGTATCATTTCGATTCAGAAGTGATGAATTATGAATTGAACCAAGCTGAACTAAATAAATAAGGTATATTGCTAGAATGCTTTCTGAAGCATATGCTTTTACTTGATCTCAGAAAAAAAGGGTTAACCTACTCCTTGCAAGCTTTCCAATAATTATTTTGTACTGGCCTGTAGCTCCTTGCAACTATTTTACTATTTACATTTTGGTGCTCTCATGCTAACACTTCATACTTCCCTCCATAGCAAACTGAGGGCAAAAGGCAGAAAAGGAGTTGCATTCATCCAAGTGGGCAAGATCATTTGGCCACTTAGTTCTGAAAGAATCAAGTACCCATGCACAATGACGGCCACATTTTAATTGCACGTGGCCTTTGAACACCTTTCAAAGAATTAAGTGATTGTACCTACGTGGATAATAGCATTCTCCCAAATTCACATGTCGAAATCATTGCTCATGCTTTCCTCCTCCCCCTCAACCATTTCCTGTGTTTCTGAGGTGGATTCTGTACTGAATATTGAAACATTTGAAAGAGGCTTCATTCAGAGCAATTACTTAAGCACTTTTAGTTTGTATTACCGATTACGAAACTTTAAAACGAGGTGACTAATGGCGTTGTGTAGGAGGGGAAAGTCCCTGGAGTAACAGCTCCATGGTGTGTCTGTTACTCCTCAATGTGTGTATTTTTGGCTTCATTTAAGAAAAAAAAGAATGGTTTTCATGGTGTGTTTTGTCAGATAACAAATTTAAAGTCGTCATCATCAGTGAAAATTAAGAACACGTTAGTGCTTTATGGAGGCTAACTTTCAAGTTATACTGCTTAAAAATCTCTAGTAAAATGCTGTGGTTATGGTTTTGAGGACAGTTTTTTGTGGTGCTTTTATAGAATGGCTGATTCCCAGAACATGTGCTTGTATATTTAAAGTATTTTTCTGTTGAACAGGTAGGAACTTCATTAAACTTTGAAGATTAAACTGTAGCAGAACAACATTTGACTAAGAGAGAACACATGGTGCAAACCTTGAAAAAATTACAGAAAAATTTCCACAACAGAAATGCCAGAAAACCACCAGGTTAATAATGATTTCCTGTCATGAAATATTTTTGTCACATGTGTCTGCCCACTGACTTGGCAATATAATTGTTCAACATTTTGTGGAGCGAAACTGTGATCAGATTAAACTCAGGGATATTGCTGTATATCTGATAGCTTACAATTTTATTTTGTGTTTCTTTTTTAGTCATGAAACTGTTTCATTCTGTGCCACAGTAGCTTTTGAATTCATGATGAGTGGTGATATGAGCTCTCTTTTGCATAGTTTGTATTTATTTGTTATTTTCTTGTGATGTATGATTAATGAGGGGAAATTTCACTAACTACCTGTTTCTTTGAAATCATGACCAATCCAATATTTTTTGATATGTAAAATAATGGAAATTTTGAGTGAAAAATTAAGAAAAAGGAATTGAATACTTAGAAATTTGCACAGTTTATGAAGGAAGATTTGACCTCACTAGGACATCACTAGCTGACCTTGCTGATTTTTCAAAGGTCAGCTTTTTAAAAATTATCTGTGCATGGCAAGATCCAGGACCACATTCAGCCTGCCAACAGGAGTTCACCTCTTGAGACGGGTAAGTCAGTTTCTTGGCATATTCTAAGTACTGAATGGATGAAGGATGGAGCTATTTGGATGTGGTGTCACAAGTTTAGCTTGCCCAAGTTCGCAACAACTTTATTTTCATTCTTTCAAAAGGGAATTGAAATAGCAGTGTGTCCAGGCAAAACACACACATTCTATCGTATCTGGTGACTTGATACTCTTGTAGTATGAACTGGGTGCAAGAAGATTGTCCTAAGAGTTGTAGTAAAGCATATCAAACAAGTGGTACGGTAAAATTCTGAACTGTGTAATTTTCCAGGAAGAAAATCAGAAGTGGTACACTGTACAGAAGCTATCAGGATTTTACTTAACAGGCTAATTTAATAGACAGATGGGTCAAAGGTGCATGCCACAAAGTGTTACCAGTTGATGAGTTTCACATTTATTACTGGTCCATGTGTAGCCTCTCGTTATATACACATTCATTTTGTGACTTACAT
>NC_057716.1:81640056-81837571 GCF_004010195.1 Chiloscyllium plagiosum | reverse complement strand
TATACTTTTTCCCTTTTGTCTTTATATGGTCCTTAACTTCCCTCGTCAGCCATGGTCACCCCTGCCTCCCATTAGGATCTTTCTTCCTTTTTGGAATGAACTGATCTTGCATCTTCTGCATTATACCCAGAAATACCTGCCATTGTTGTTCCACTGCCATCCCTGCTAGGGTATTGCACTGTTGAACTTTGGCCAGCTCCTCCCTCATCGCTTCATAGTTCCCCTTATTAAACTGAAATATTGTCACTTCCGATTCTACCCTCTCCCTTTCAAACTGCAGAATAAAGCTTATTGTATTGTGGTCACTACCTCCTAATGGCTCCTTTACTTCGAGGTCCCTGATCAAATCCGGTTCATTGCACAACACCAGATCCAGAATTGCTTTCTCCCTGGTAGGCTCCAGCATAAGCTGTTCTAAGAATCCATCTCGGAGACACTCCACAAACTCCCTTTCTTGGGGTCCAGTTCCATCCTGATTCTCCCAATCTATCTGCGTGTTCAAATCCCCCATAACAACTGTAGTAATATCTTTGCAACAGGCCAATTTCAGCTCCTTATTCAACTTACACACTACATCCAGGCTACTGTTTGGGGGCCTGTAGATAACTCCCATTAGGGTCTTTCTACCCTTAGAATTTCTCAGCTCTATCCATACTGACTCTACATCCCCTGATTCTAGGTCCCCCCGCGCAAGGGACTGAATATCATTCCTTACGAACAGGGCCACCCCACCTCCTCTGCCAGTCAGTCTGTCCTTACAATAGTACGTATAGCCTTAAATATTCATTTCCCAGACCCTGTCCACCTGAAGCCACGTCTCAGTTATCCCCACAACATCATAACTGCCAATTTCCAAATGAGCCTCAAGCTCATCCACCTTATTTCTAATGCTTTGTGCATTCATATATAATATTTTTAATTTGTTACTCCCCTCACCCTTCCTATCAATCCCTATTTCTCTTGACCTTACAGCATGAACCTTTTGAGTTTTTTGCTGTATTGATTCTGTTGTCTTTCTTCACTTCTCTTGCTCTAACTTTCCCTTTAACTTCCTTCTTAAACTTCCAGTTTGTCCTCTCCCCCCGCTGTGTTGTAGTGGCAAACCTACCTGTCAGAATGCTGGTCTCCCACCTATTAAGGTGCAATCCCTCCCTCTTGTATAATTTATCCTTACCGCTAAACATACCCCAGTGTTCCAAGAATTTAAATCCTTGCTTCCTGCACCAGTTCCCCAGCCACACATTCAAGTCCATTATCTCCCTGTTCCTATCCTCTCCAGCCTGAGGAACTGGAAGCGAACTGGAAGCAAACCGGAGATAACCACCCTGGATGTCCTGCTTTTCAGCCTTCTTCCGATTTCTCCGAAGTCCTGCTGGAGAATGTCCCTCCTCTTCTTCCCCACGTCATTTGTGCTGACATGCACCCCCATTTCTGGCTCTTCACCTTCGCCCTTGAGGATTTCCTGCACTCTGTCTGCAATGTCCTTAATCCTGGCACCAGGAAGGTAACACATCATCCTCAAATCCCGCCTGTTGCTGCAGAAACTCCTTTCTGTCCCTCTCACTATGGAGTCCCCTATTACCACGGCTCTGTGTGACATCTGACTCCTCGGCTCTGCCTCCACGCCAATTTCTGATTGGCAGACCTGACCGCCTCTCAGACTGGCAGTAACATCTGTCTCTACGGTTTCCAAGAGATTCAACCTGTTCCTGACAGGTACTTCCCCCGGGGTCTCTTGCACTTGTCTCATCTCTGCCTTCCTCATTGTCTTCTCCCTTCTACTCTCTTCTGGTATGCTTGGTGCAATAACCTCGCTGAAGGTCCTATCCAGAAAGTAAATGCAGGAAGGATGTTCCTGGGCAGTTCAGAATCACAGGCAGAGGAAATGGGGTGGGCCATTTAGGACTGAGATGAGGAAAGGAGATAGGGGAACGGACAGGCATTCTGTGGCAGTAAACAAGACTCTCGAATGATATGTTGCCTCCCTGTTGGATATTGATGAAGAAAAAGATGCTGCAACAGAAATTTAGAGAGTTATGTAGTGGATTAAAGAGCAAGGCTATGAAGGTTGTACTCTCTGGATTACTTCCAGTGTCATGTGCTACTGAGTAATTGAATGGGAAGATAGGTCAGGTCAACATATGGAGAATGGGCCGGTGAAGGAGGGAATGTTTAGATTTATGGATCATTGGAACAGCTTCTGGGGTAGGTGGGACCTCTCTAAGCTGAGAGGTTGTACCCGAACAAGAATGGATCCAATATCCTTGCTGGGAGATTTGCTCATTCTTATGATAAGGTTTTAAACTAATTTAGGCACCGAGTAGGTGTAAAGTTGGAAGCAAAGTATAATCAGATAGAGAAGGAATGCTAGACAGAAAAGGCATGGGCATGATAAGATATATGGGAGGTCCAGAAAGCTAAATTGTATTTATTTCAATGCAAGGAGCTTGACTGGTAAGGCAGATGAACGTGGAGTGTTGACCAGCATGACATTGTTTACAATCACTGAGACATAGTGAAGGAAGAGCAGGACTGGCAGCTCAACATTCAGGGTGGAAGTTTCTAGATAAATGCATGACTAAGCAAGGAATCAAGAGATATTCACCATGGGCAGATAGAAGGCATTAGTATAACCTGGTGTCGTGTTCAGCACAGTGTCATGGGCCGAAGGACCTGTTCCCGTACTGTTCTATGTTCTAAGTACATTAAGAGTAAGAGGAGTATTGGAGAAGGAGTGGGGCTTATGAGAGACTAAAGGGGTAATCTTTGCACAGATCTTGAGAATGTGGGTAAGATATTTAAATGAATACTCTTATCTCTATTCACAAAGATGAAAGACATTACAGCCAGGGATTTCAGTTGAAATTGCAAGATTTTAGAACATTTTAAGTAAGAATTGAATTGGATTTATTGTCACGTGTACTGAGGTACAGTGAAAAGCTAAGCGGGAGGTATTAGATGTTTTAACAAGCGTAATGGTGCTTAAATCCCCAGGACCTGATGAGCTGTGTCCCAGGCTGCTATGGAAGGCAAGGGAGGAAATTGCTGGGGCCTTGGCAGAGATATTTAATATTTTAATATTTAATATTTGATTGGAGGATGGCTAATCTGGTTGCTTTGTTCAAGTGTCTGCGTGGGTTTTCTCCCACAGTCCAGAGATGTGCGGGCCAGGTGAATTGGCCATGCTAAATTGCCCATAGTGTTAGGCGCATAAGTTAAGGGTAAATATAGGGGAATGGGTCTGGGTGGGTTACTCTATGGAGGGTCAGTGTGGACTTGTTGGGCCGAAGGGTGTGTTCCCATATTGTAGGGAATCTAATCTAAAAGAAGGGCAGCAGGGATAGGCCAGGTAATTACAGACCAATCAGTCTGACATCAGTGCTAGGGAAATTATTAGAAAATATGCTGAGGGGCAGGATCAATCAACACTCTGAAAGGCAGATAGTCAGCACAGATCCTGTCTGACTTATGTAATTGAGTTCTTTGAAAAGGTGACAAAATATATTGATGAGGGTAGTGCATTTGATGTGGTTTTTATGGACTTCAGCAAGTGCTTTGGCAAGATACAAACTGGATCCAAAATTGGCTTGTAAATAGGAGGCAAAGGGTTGTTTTTGTGATTGGAAGCCTCTGACTAGCATTGTACTTCAGGGATGAGTGCTGGGACCCTTGCTGTTTGTTATGTATGGTAGCAATTTGATGTGAAGGTAGGGTTAGTAAATTTTCAGAGTCAGGAAAATTGGTGGTGATGATAATGAGAAGGATGATTTCAGGCTAGTGTCTGATATTGATTGGCTGGTAAATGGGGCAGAGCAACGCAGATGGAATTTAATCCTAATAAGTGGCAAGATGATGCATTTTGGGAGGTCTAATAAGGGAAGGATATACACAATGAATGGTAGGTCCCTAGGGAGTACTGAGGAACAAAGGCACTTTGGTGTACAACTCCATAAATCCTTGAAGGTATCAGCACAGATAGGATGGTGAGGAAAGTATAAGGGCTGCTTACCTTCATTTGCTGGGGCATTGAATATGGGAGCAAGGAAGTCTTGTTATAATTTTATAAAATATTGGTTTGGCAAGAGATGGAATACTGTGTATAGCTCTTGTCACCACACTATCGGAAGGATGTGATTACACTGGAGAGTGTGCAGAGGAGATTCACCACGGTGTTGCCTGAGATTAAAAGTCTCAGTTATGATGAGAGACTGGATAGGCTGGGTTAGTTTTCCTTGGAGCAGCAGAGTCTGAGGGGAAACTGATTGAGGTACATGAAATTATGAGTAGCACTGACAAAGTAGATCATGAGAATCTTTTCTCCATGGCCGACGTGTCTAAGACCAGATGGCACAAGTTTAAGGGGAGGTGTAAGTGGTTAAGAAGAGATCTGCGAAAAACCCTTTTTAACCCAGAGTGTGATCGAAATATGGAATGTGCTGCCTGAGAGGATTGTGGAGTTAGATACTCTTTCAACATTTAAGAAGCATTTGGTTGCCAAAGCATAGTAGGCTATGAAGCAAGTGTAGGTAAACTGGATTAGTATAGTTTGGACTTTGTTGGTTGGCATAGACATTGTCAAAAGGCATGTTTTTATGCTGTATATCTGTACGGACTCTATGAAATTAAACATGCCAGAGTGGTCATGAGTTAGTCCCCATTATTTATTCCACTCCAGAACCACCAACCATGGTAATAAGAAACCTTTTGGTATTTTAGCTGAAGGTTCGGATCTTTGCAGTATCTAGACATTCAGAGGATTTACAAGATAGTGTTCAGCTATTGTGTACCCATGACTGGCTCATTTTTCTGGAAAGAGGTCAGTCCTTATCTGTGGAACACAGACAAGTAAATATTTTATGTGTATAGTAAGGGGAGGACACCTGTAATCTTATCTTGTTTGTTCTCTGTGCAGATCCTGACTGATCTTCTCCAGGTTTTCTGTGTTTTTATTAGATTAGATTAGATTACTTACAATGTGGAAACAGGCCCTTCGGCCCAACAAGTCCACACTGACCCGCCGACGTGCAACCCACCCAGACCCATTCCCCTACATTTACCCCTTCACCTGACACTAAGGGCAATTTAGCATGGCCAATTCACCTAACCTGCACATTTTTTGGACTGTGGGGGGAAACAGGAAGACCCGGAGGAAACCCATCTAGACATTGGGAGAATGTGCAAACTCCAGTCAGTCGCCTGGGGCAGGAATTGAACCCGGATCTCTGGCACTGTGAGACTAACCACTGTGCCACCGTGCCGCCCCAACAGATCTCCAACAGCTACAGTTTTCTGCGTTGTGGTTCAGTTTTCTTGCTAATTAAATCTAAATTAAATCTAAGATCATGATAAGTAGAACTGCAGAGGACCTGCTCACAAATTGTGTTAAATAAAGCTTTGAGGTCGCCGAGGAGGTACCGGTGCAAAGTAGATTGTATCGAGAGTGTAGGGCTGGAAAAGCACAGCAGATCAGGCAGCATCCGAGGAGCAGGAGATTGGACCTTTCGGAAGGGGCTTACGCCCAAAATGTCGATTCTCCTGCTCCTCGGATGCTGCCTCACCTGCTGTGCTTTTCCAGCACTACACTCTCGACTCTGAGTTCCAGCATCTGCCGTCCTCACTTTCTCCCAATGTAGATTTGTCTACAAATATCCTCTATGACAAAAGAAGGCCAATGAAAACATAGGGTGGAATCTTGCAAAGGCCTCAAAGATGTGTGCAGTGGTAGGATTTGTGCAGAATCAAACAAGAAGTTCAGTGAAGCCTGTTTTCTGTCGGGAGCAACTCGCTGCTTCTTTGCACTTGCTAGGTAGTGAGGTAAGTTTTTTGCTAGACAGTGTTGAGTTGCAAATTAAGGGAGATTATAGCTTGTTAAATGCCTTATTAGTAGCACAACTAACCTCATTAATGTTCAGCTTCAATGAACAAACTCAGGATCAAGAATTCTCAGTGTGATGTCTGAGCAGATATCAGGCAACCTCAGCTCACCACTTGCTCCAAAAGACCTCCATGTTGGCTTCATGGACACCAACCACATGTACTCCATGAACATTGTCACCTGACATTGCCAGACTCTGCGAATCCTCCTGGCACTTCTTCAATTCACTTCCAAAACACTTCAGCACTTTAGTGATACACCTCGGGCTGCACCAGCAACTACAGTTGTAATGCTGTTTGCTGCAGGGACGTGCCCAAGCTCATGGACTGGACCAGGCTGCATCTCCGGCATGCTTGCTTACTGTCATGGTGTTCAGTCGCTGTACTGCTCCCTGGATGCTCACAGCATCCCAGTTTGCTTCGCCTTGCCTTGCCTTTTTGCACCTTGTCCCTCAGCCAGAGATACCAGGTTTACAATACTGCTGTCTTTAGTACAGCCAGGAAGCTTGTTCTGGTTTTCAGCAATCCTCAGTTATGTAAGTGGGTCCCAGCATAGTAAATTAAGGACAGCCTTTGATACCAGTCCTTGGACATGGACATTCAAATTCAAGATCCTCTTTTTGGAAGGTGTGTGGAAGAGAATGTTGGACAGCTCACTTGACGCTTTTTTGTGGGCTGTTTTCCGACTCTTCTGCACTTCATTGTTGCACTGTGGGCAGCACCGGCAGCGATAATTGTCGCAAGGAGACACACACACGCCTAACTTATGAACTGGACCAGGATGCATCTCTATTCTGATCACTTGTCGTTATAAAGCTCCCACTTTGACCTGACCTGGATGCTCACATAGCAACACTGCTTGCATTGCCTTACCTTGCCTTTGTGTGTATTGCCCCCTCAGCCAGAAATGCCAGGCTAACAGTACTGCAGTATTCCAATTTGTTTTCATTCCCTCTTGGGATGGGGGCATTGTTGGCTGGCCAGCATTTATTGCTTGTCCCAAGTTGCCCTTGAGGTGCTGGTGGTGGTGATCTGCAGTCCACGTGCTGTGGATTGACTCACAATGACCTTTGGGAGGAAATTCCAGGATTTTGACCTGTAACAGTGAAGGAATAGGTGCACGTTTTCAAGTCAGGTTGGTGAGTTGCTTGGAGGGGAACCTTTAGGTGATGGTGTTCTCATGTATCTGCTGTCCTTGTCCTTTGAGAGGAAAATTATCATGGGTGTGGAAGGTGCTGTCTCAGTATCTTTGGTGAATTTCTGCAGTGGCACCTTGTAGATGGTGCACATTGCAGCCACTGAGTGTTGGTGGCAGAGAGACTGGATGTGGTGGCAATCAAGGGAGCTACTTTGTCTGTATCATGTCAAACTTATTGAGTGTTGTTGGAGCTGCACTCATCCAGGGGAGTATTCAATTACACTTCAAACTTATGACTTGTAGATGGTAGATAGGCTTTGGGGAATCAGGAGATAAATTACTTGTTGCAGTATTTCTTGCCTCTGATCTGCTCTTGTCGCCACTACATTTATATGGCGAGTCCGGTTGAGTTTCTGGCCGATGTTAACTCCAGAATGTAGATAATGGGGAATTTAATCATGGTAACATCATTGAATGTCAAGGGGCTGTGATTAGATCGTGTCTTTTGGAGAAGGTCATTGCTTGGCATTTGTGTGGCACGAATGTTCTTGCCAGTTGTCAGCCCTAGTCTGGCTATTTTCCAGATTTTGTTACATTTCAACATAGACCTACTTCAGTTTCTGAAGAATCATGAATGGTGCTGGATACAGTGCAGTCATTGGCGAATGTCCCCTCTCTGATCTTATAATGGAGAGAAGGTCATTGATGAAATAGCTGAAGATGATTGGGCCCAGGATGCTATCCTAAGGAACTACTGCAGTGATGTCTTTGAGTTGAGATGACTGATTTCGAAGCACCACAGCCATTTGTCCTGTGTGTCAGGTATGATTCAAATCAGCGAAGAGTTTGTCCCTGATTGCCATTGATTGCATAGTGCTAGGGATCCTTGATGCCACTCTTGGTCGAATGTGGCCCTGATGTCAAGGCGTGTCACTCTTACCTCTTGCAGACATGGGAGAAGGATGGTTGTCAGCAGTTCTCAGTCAATTCAAAGGACTTACTTAGCGCTTCCTGGCACAGAAATCCGAGGGTAAACTATGATACCCGTCCTGGAGTTTGTTTAGTGTCAGTCAGCTGTTCAGGGTAATCAGGGCCAGGATACTGTCCACATAAGGAGCCTGTTTAAAAAAATAACTCATGGGATGTGGTTATCACTGGCTGACCTGCATTTATTACCTTTCACTGGTTACCCTTGGGAGGGAGTTGGTGGAGCTATGATCTTGAACTATTGTAGTCCACGTGCTGTAGGTTGACATACAATGCCCTAATGGAGGAAATACCAAGATTTTGATTGAGTGACAGAAGTAGTGGTGTACTTCCAATTAGGATGGTGAGTGGCTTAGAGGGGAGCTTGCAAGTGGTGATGTTCTCATGTCCCTGTTCTTGTCCTTTGCGATAGAAGTAGTCATGGGTGTGGAAGGTGCTTCCAAGTACCATTTTAAATCTTTCCCCTCTCGCCTTAAACCGATGGCTTCTAGTTTTGGACTCACCCACCCTATGGAAAATAACTTGCTATTCACCCTATTCATGCCCCTCATGATTTTATAAACCTCTAAGATCACCTCTCAGTCTCCAATACTCCAGGGAGAAAAGTCACCTCTGGCAATTAAAGGCAGAATTCAGTCTAGGCTGTTTTGGGTGCTGAGCAAGGATATTTTGCAAGTTCATTCTGGGGGATGGGTCACAGAAAATTGGGATGTCCTGAAAGTCTGTCTTGGGGGCTGATGCATGGCCATTTGGGGGCTGGATCACTCACAATCCAGGATGTTTTCAGGGTTGGATCAGAGCGTTTTAATTGCTGCAGGCAGCTCATGCTGGTGATTAGTCTTATTGTATTGGCTCACTGAGGGAGTAATGATAGTCACGGATCAATTGTAGATAGTACAGCATGATCGAGTAGGATATGGAAAGGACTGCATGATGCTGAAAGGGGTTCAGTGGCAGTTCTGGTCATTCTTGCCTTGATATAAGGAAGGTGCAGTGCAAACAAAGGGATCAGCATCTTGATTGACTCCTGTGACCCAGTGCTGGTGACAATCAGTTGCGTCCACACAACAATCAGAATACCCTATCATGAACCAGCAGTCTTGATGTTCAGAGAAGAATTCCATTTTCTTAGTGTGAAAATTATTTGCATCCACACAGTCAGGTAATGCAAATCTGCACTGGATATTTTGGGAACTGCCATGACTCATACATTTGGTACTAGTCATAGACATGTATAGCACGGAAACAGACCCTTCGGTCCAATTCATCCATGCCGATTAGATATCCCAACCCAATATAGTTCCACCCGGCCTATATCCCTCCAAACTATTCATATTCATATACCCATCCAGATGCCTTTTAAATTTGCAGTTGTACCAGCCTCCACCACCTCCTGTGGCATCCCATTGCACACATGCACCACGCTCTGCGTGAAAACGTTGCCCCTTAGGTCTCTTTTATATCTTTCCCCTCTTACCCTAAAAGTGTGCTCTCTAGTTCTGGTTTCCCCCCCAACCCCCAGGAAAAGACCTTGTCTATTTATCCTATCCATGCCACTCATGATTTTATAAACCTCTATAAGGTCACCCCTCAGCCTCTGAAGAACCAGAGAAAGCAACCCAAACCTATTCAACCTCTCCTTATAGCTCAAATCCTCCAACCCTGGCAATATACTTTTCTGAACCCTTTCAAGTTTCACAACACCCTTCTAACAGGAATGTGACCAGAATTGCACGCAATATTCCAAAAGAGGCCTAACCAATGTCCTGTACAGTTATAACATGACCTCCTAACTCCTGTACTCAATACTCTGACCAATAAAAGAAAGCATACCAAACACCACCTTCACTATCCTATCTACCTGCGACTCCACTTTCAAGGAGCTATGAACCTGCACTCCAAGGTCTCTTTGTTCAGCAACAGTCCCTAGGACCTTACCATTAAGTGTATAAGTCCTGCTAAGATCTGTTTTCCTAAAAGGCAGCACATCGCATTTATTTAAATTAAACACCACTTTAGCACTCCTCAGCCTATTGGCCCATCTGATCAAGAACCTGCTGTAATCTGAGGTAACCTTCTTTGCTGTCCACTACACCTCCAATTTTGGTGTCATCTGCTAACTTACTAACTAAGTTCACATCCAAATCATATATACAAATGACAAAAAGTAGTGGATCCAGCATCGACCCTTGTGGAACTCCACTGATCACAGGATTCCAGTCCAAAAAAACAACCCTCCACCACCACCCTCTGTCTTCTACCTTTGAGCTAGTTCTGTATCCAAATGGCTAATTCTCCTTGTATTCCTTGAAATATAACCTTGCTAACCAGTCTCCCATGGGGGAACCTTATCAAATGCCTTACTGAAGTCCATATCGATCATGTCTACTGCCCTGCCCTCATCAGTCCTCTTTGTTACTTCTTCAAAAAACTCAATCAAGTTTTTGAGACATGATTTCCCACACACAAAGCCATGTTGACTATTCCTAATCAGTCCTTGCCTTTCCAAATGCGTGCATATCCTGTCCCTCAGAATTCCCTCCAGCAACTTGCCCACCACCGGCGTCAGGCTCACTGGTCTATAGTTCCCTGACTTGTCCTTACCACTTTTCTTAAATAGTGGCACCACATTAGCCAACCTCTGGTCTTTCAGCACCTCACCTGTGACTATCGATGATACAGATATCTCAGCAAGAGGACCAATAATCACTTCCCTCACTTTCCACCGAGTTCGAGGGTACACCAGTCACAGGTGCCAGTCTTCAGACCATACAGAACTTGCTTGGTGACAAGTGATCATGCATCCACATCTGAGTAGTGACACTTCAGTGAAATCCACAGACTGCCACAGAGGATAGATGCAATGCTTCCTGCATTTTAGCCAATATTCCAAAATTCCCTGGACACAGGGATTGGAAAATGGTTAATGTAATATCCTTATTCAAAAACAGAGGGAGGTAAAATGTGGGAAATTATAGGTCAGTTAGTTTAACATCTGTTGTGGGGCAAGTGTTCAAATCAAATATCAAGGAAGCAGTATCAGGACATTTGGAAAGTCAAAACGCTCTCCATCTGAGTCAACATGGTTTTGTGAAGGGCAAATCATGTTTGACTAATTTGCTAGAATTCTTTGAAGAACTAGCTTTCAGAATGCTCCGAGGGCTGGTAATTCTAAGTAAACCTGTTGGACTATAACCTGGTGTTGTGAGATTTTTAATTTTGTCTACCCCAGTCCAACACCGTCCCCTTCAGGGTGGCACGGTGGCTCAGTAGTTAGCGCTGCTAACTCTCAGCGCTAGGGATCCGGGTTCAATTCCAGCCTTGGGTAACTGTCTGCATGGAATTTGCACATCCTCCCGTGTCTGTGTGGGTTTCCTCCCGGTGCTCCGATTTTCCTCCCACAGTCCAAAGATGTGCAGGTCAGGTGAATTTGGCATGCTAAATTGCCCATAGTGTTAGGTGCCTTAGAGGGAAATGGGTGTAGGTGGGTTACTGTTTGGAGGGTCAGTGTGGACTTGTTGGACTGAAGGGCCTGTTTCCACACTGTAGGGAATCTAATGTAACAAGCAAAGTGGATAATGGGGATCCTGTAGATGTAATATGTCTGGACTTCCGGAAGGCATTTGCTAGGGTGCTGCACAAAAGGTTAATTCAGAAAGTTAGATCATATGGGATTAGGGGAATTTATTAGCTTGGATAGATGTTTGGCTGATGGCCAGAATACAGAGAGTCAGACGAAATAGATTTTTTTCTGGATGGCATGATGTAACTAGTGGGGTGCCACAGGGTTTAGTCCTTGGACCATAGCTATTTAAAATCTACATTAACAACTTGAATACAGGGATAGAAGGCTCAATAGCTAAATTTTGGATGATACAAAAATAGGCGAGAAGGTAAATTGCAATGAGGATATAAGAACTTTCCGAATGGATGTAGATGGGTTAAGAGAGTGGATCAAAATGTGGCAAATGGAGTTTAACGTGGATAAGTGCGAGGTCATGCATTTAGTTCAAGAAAATGGAAAAGTGACTTGTTATCTTAACTGCGAGAGACTAAGGGGTGCTCCGGTGCTGAGGGATTTCGATGTACTGGTCATGAGTGACAGAAAACTATAATGCAGGTACAGCAGCTAAGAAAGGAATGAATGGAATATTTGCTTTTGTAGCTGAAGAAATAGGATATAAAGGTAAGGAAGTATTTTTGCAACTATACAAGGTATTAGTGAGACCGCACCCAGAGTGTTGTGCACAGTTTCTGTCCCCTTATTTGAGGAAAGCATTGGAGGCAGTTTAGAGGAGGTTCGCTCGATTGATCCCAGAGATGAGGGGTTTGTCGTATGAAGAGAGATTGAACCGTTTCGGCTTATGCTGTCTGAAATTTAGAAGAATGAGGGCAGATCAAATTGAGGTATTCAAGATGATAAAATAGAAGTGGACCGGATGCTTCCGCGTGTGGAGCATTCTAGGATGACAGGTCATAGTCTTAGGATAAAGGGTAGAACATTTAAAACAGAGTTGATGAGAAACTACTTCGCCCAAATGGTTGTGAATCTGTGGAAATCTGCGGTGGATACTGGAACAGTCAGTAAACTTAAGGAGGAGTTTGACAGATTTTTAATTGGTAATGGGTTGAAGGGATATAGAGAGAAGGCAGAAAAATGGGGGTGAGGAGCATATCAGCCATGATCAATTGGCGACGCAGACTGAATCGGCCGAGTGGCCTAATTATGCTACTATATCTTATGGACCAGAACAATTGCAGAACAGGTGAGAGGTCTCCTGAGGTTGAGTCCCTTTATTGGTCAAGCAGTGTCATTCCCTATGCCCCATATCAGTATCCCATATCATAGTGGTATGTGGAGGAGAAGGAGAATCAACCCTCATTGCGGTAAACTGAAGTAAAATGAAAGAAGCTGAAAGAAGAACTCTTCCTAAATTATCTGTATTTTTAAAAAAAAAATTAAATGTCATATGCGCGTATAAATACAAATCATTGAATCTTGAGCAGGTTACAAACACTAACGTGATGACACATTGGATTTGGCAAGTATCAGCTTGGATCAGTTGATACTGCTCTTACCTCTAAGCCAGAAAGTCACAACAGCCATTTATAAATGAATTTTTATAAGTTAAGAGTAGGATTGTGGAACTCGGTCTCTCAACCCTGCTCCACCATTGAATACGATCATGACTGATTTGATTCCTGCCTATCCTCGATAGTTTTTATTACTTATCATGCTTCTATCTCGCCCTGTTTTAAAAAGACTCTGCTTCCACTATCTTTTGCGCAAGAATGTTCCAAAGACTCATGACCCACTGAAAACAAAATTGTTTACCTCTGTCATAAATGGGCCACTGCATTAACAGCAGCGTATGCATAAGAACATGTACTACTTGCAAGAACCATGTCGAACCTCATGCTATCTGACTTGGAACTATATTGCTGTTCATTGTTGGATTGAAATCCTGAACTCCATTTCTAATAGCGCTATGTTTATACCTAGGAGACATGGATGCAGTAGTTCAAGAAGGCTGCTCACCAGCCTGAGACTTTGCCCTCTGATCCTGGCCTGCCCCATGTGGGGAAACATCCCCTCTCTACTTTTACCTTGCAAAACGCCTTCTGTTTCAATTAGATCTCTCGTTCTTATAAACTCCAGTGAGGATAGTCCCAACCTGTTTATGTCCCACTGCTCTTATACTCCTTGAGGGATTCACTTGATCCCAGCTGTCAATATTTGCTTTCTGTCTCATCCTTTTTCCTGACAGAGCCTCAATTTCTCTAGTCATCCAACCTTACCTACCAGTCTTGCCTTTCACACCAAAAGGAACATACTGCCTTTAGACTCTCTTTATCTCATTTTGAAGGCCTCCCATTTTCTAACCGTCCCTTTACTTGCGAATAGCCTCTCCCAATCAATGTTTGAAAGTTCTTGCTTCATCCTGAAAAATTATACTGGGTGATAAAGTTCATTCTGTTGTCTTTGAATAGAATTATGTTTGCATTGTTGTCGGCAAGAAACTGGGATGTGAAACTGGGAATTGGGCTTATTCATAGAGCCAAAACAGATATGACAGTCAAATGGACTCCTTGTGTGCAGTGACTTATTCTGATTCATCTGTCTGCAAACACCACTGAATCTCTCACATTCACTTGCTGATTGCTCAGTGTGTTCTAATTAGGTACCTTTACCTGCTAACTAAAAATGTGACTGTCTAATTCCCTCATAAAAGGCAGTACCCTCTGACTTAGCAGGCATTGACTGGGAGACTCACTGGTGATATTTTTTAAAAAGTCTTTGGTATCTGCAGATGTCACACTTGGATGTCATTGTTGTTATGCACTCAATGCAGTTTTAAAATGCTATGTGTTTCCAAGCACAAATTAATACCAGCTAGCACATTTTCATCTTCAATGTTCTTAATCAACAAAACAGCATCTTAAATTTTTGGAGTACCCGTAACATAATGAAACAATTCAAGGTGCTTCTCAGGAACATTTTCCAACCAGGTATGAACCAGACATGTTTTAACTCAACAGTGTTGCCTTATAGGACCTGGACGTTTAATGGAGCCCATAATTAACTTCTACTTGTTTTATCTATTTGGATACTCCTTCCCTGCAAAATGATGGAGGCAATTGTGGGAAAAGTGGAAAATCCTTTTCTAGCAATGTTTAATCCCATCGATTATAATGACTCTGTTTTTTCATTATTAATTCTGTTAATTATCAAAATTGATAAAAAGGAAGAGAAAGCTGTATGGCTGATCTTTGATGTATATTGTATTGTTTTAATACTCTGAAGCCTAAGTGATTTGCATTTTTGATTTATGTCTGTATATATTTGTAGAATTGAGGATTGTAGGCACCTGGATAATCATATTTTGTTTGACTTCAGATTCAGAGTACAAAATCAGCTTTACAAGTTTCAGAGTCTGATATTGTCTTTGTGTTCACAGCATGCTAATCTTTATCCTCTCATTTTATGGTTTGAATGTATATCTGGCAAAGGAAAGAAAGGATGGAAAATGGTCTACATTATATTGTCAAATAATCAAATTCTGAGAGTTAAGATGGTTTTCTTCTTAACTTCTCTTCAATTCCAGGTAAAACCCTTTCCCTTATGTACAATAAGAATCTTCAGAGAGCAGAATATCCTGCTTCGTTATTATTTGCAGATTGACTTATAATAGAATTTTCTCATCTGTTTTTAGTCAGCTTGGTGTATTACTTGGCAGTAGTTTCTTTTGTATGCAGTACTTAAAGCTTAAACAGTACAGGAAATGCAAATCATTCTCACACTGAAGATGTATCGTGACGTGATTGTGTGGCAGTACGTATGGCTCTTGGCTTTGCCACATTAAAGACTTTTTTTTTAAAGAACACATGAAAGCTTTTGTAAGTTCAGTTAGAACTGCTTCAAAGCTGGTAGATTTCAACCATTGTAAGCCACAGAACTTTGTATTTGGGATATTTATAACTATTGTTTTTTTTAACTCTGTGAAGTTTTATGAGACTTATAACATTAATGTGTGTTTAATTTACTTGCACCTTTTAAATTCTTCTATGTAGGAAGGTTTGCCAAGGATATATGGCCAGATCTACATATAGCTTGATTTTCAGTTTGAGGAGTTAACCCATACAAACAGCTATAGTACAAAGTTTTAAAATTAGGGAATATTTATGACTGCGCTATTTTTGACACAAAAGGCTTCAAAATTATGCTCAAGGCATCTTAGTTTACTGTTCCCTGATTTCTTCTTTGATTGTCACAGCTCACGTTTTTGCCTTTGGTGCTGAATTGATGTGTAGCAGAATGGATACAACACAGAAGGAGTCCATTTGGCCTGTCTGACTGTCTGCAAGAACAGCTCATCTTGTCACACATTTCTATCATTTTCCTGAAGGCCTGCAGATTTTATTTATCTTCAGGAATTTATCTGATTCCCTATTCATAGCCACAGTTGAATCCGCCTTCACCACTCTCTCATGCAGAGTATTTCTGATCGTAACCACTGACTGAGCAAACGTGTTCTGTCTCATACTGCTGTTTTATTCTTTTGCCAATTGCCATAAATTGATCTTTGGTTGCTGACCCTTCCACCAACAAGAACAGTTCATTTCTTTCTACTCTGTCACCAGACTCGAGGGGAATTAAAATTGAGGCAGAAAATCAGACATAATAGTATTCAATGCTGGAGCAGGCTGCTTTAATGCAATTGGCAAAAGAAACAACAGTGACTTGAGGAAAAAAAATGTTTTGCATTGCGAATAATGAAGATCAAGAAAAATTGCTTGAGAGTATGGTGGAAGCATGTGATCTCCTCCTGCTCCTACATCATCTATTATTCTGTTCTTATAAGTTTCCCATACTCTTTAAACACTTTTATTAAGTTTTTTATCGACTCCATCCTCTGTAAGGAGAACACTCCCCCCCCCCCCCCCCCCCCACCACTTCTCTAATCTATCCATGTAACCGAATGACCTCATCCATGGGATGTGATAATGACCTGTGCGAGGTTTGTCATTTGATTTTGAAATTTAGTGTCAGTATTTCACAATATTCATTTCAACGTCTGGTGCTAGATTGGTCTTGTCATTCACCTTTGACACCATTTTCATCAACACTGTTCATCTGGGGCCAAACTTGACCCTTCTTCAAGAATGGATCCATGCCCTTTACTTCAAGAAATGTAAAATGGTTGGTGTATTTTGCCACAGCTTCCATGGTTGCCAAAACAAAATTGAGGTTCTAAGTAATTCAGCAGAACTGGTAGGTAGAGAATTCTTCTTACTCCAAATATGGATTTATCTGCTATGGGAGTTCACTAAACATAAGGGACATTGGCTTGTGAAATCTGTCACCACTGAGCATTGCTGAGTCACAAGGGCATTTGGATTTATATAACGTAGTTTATTTACAGTCCACCATTTAAAGTGTGTTTTCAGACACTGAGCTTCAAAGTGTATCTACTGCCTTACTTGCAGCTCAGTGTCTCTACATCTCATCCAGGGTTTGTCAATTGCATGGCATCAGAATGGTGTATAGTTGGCTCAGTTGTTATTAACAGCTTGGCACATTCTTTGCTTTCCATTTGCCTTAATATTGCTGATACGGCTTGCATCTTAGCCAGTTACCACCTTCGTCAAGAAAACAACTAGCAATTGCATTGGCGAGATGCTGACATGGAGACAGTGACAAATTAGTTGCTGGCAGTTTAAATGCTGAGAATGATTGGGGCTCAGACATGACCACCTCAACCCCCAGTGCCACCCTTCATTCCCAAATGTAGCGTGACACCCACCTATGTTCTGCCCCCTCCTCCCTTCAAGACCTGATTTCTCCAATCCATCCTGAGCTGCCCTAAAAACTGCATCACTTACATGGCCCACTTGCCAACTTGTACCCTGGCACCCTACCCACCTAACACCATACTTTCTGGCATCTTATCACCTACTCATGGCATCCTACCTATTGCCAGGCTGGCACCCTATTTACCTCCTATTCTGCTACCATGCCAAGATGGCACTCCTAACTTTCTGACACCCTAACCTCACACCTTGTGTACTTAATGTTTGACAGTAGCTGTCAGATTATGACACCTGACTGCTGTGAGAAAAGGACATTGTTTGTTTTACTCTGACATTTCTCCACTGCCAGATAGTTGCTAGAATGGGAGTACAGTTTCATATTTCTGAAGATTTCATATTTCAAGATCTCCTACCAGGAATGTGGAGCTCTCTCCTTTCCTTAAAAATAAGGTGGAGTTGCAATTTACTCCTTGGAAAATCCAGCCCATTATTGAAGAAATTCACCAGACGATGTTGCACTGTGCTTTTTAGTGGGATAGTTGTTGTGGAGGTATATTTATGCTGAATGTGGCAGTTGGTTTCAGTGAATGGCAATTTATACAGAGTGACATTAACTCACCTTGGATATTGCTGTTAAGGATTGGTGAATAATATGCAGTTTGAGCCATACATAACACTGATGTTCTAAATTACAGTGAGCTGAAAGTTATTGAAAAAGTCTGAGAAAAGTGGCTCTTTGAGAAGTTCTTTGATTGAAATAACAAAGCCTTTGGAAGTTAATGTAGAATTAGAAAGGAACAGGAAGGAATTTCCCTTTTGAGGAATTTGTTAGATTAATTGTGGATATATAAAATATTGAGAACAAGGCTCAGAAGAACCGCACATAAAATGTTTCCATTGATTATGATAAGGTGCCACACTGTCTTCATGCTGACTGTGAAGCTGTGTGATTGTGTCCAAGTTGCATACTCCGATGAATGGGAGAATCCTTCTCTTTATCTTTTCCAAAAAAAGGTGGTGTTCTTTTCCACCTTATTCAATTTTCTCTGCAACAATGTGATGGATATAGACAGTGGTTTAGGAGTGTTTGTGTGGGTAACACTGAGTACATTTCAGTGCTTTTGCTGAATATACAACAAAAATTGCTTTTATTATCAACTGAGGATCTCATAATCCTTCTTCTGAATGAAGGCTCTCAAGTTGGATAAGATGGTGGACGTTCCACTTGTGCTATTATAGCCTTGCGCAGCTTCATCTGAAACTTCAAAGATTTTCCTGTGCAAATTATGAAGGTCACCTATCCTGAATTTTGGCTAGCAGTATGCTATTTTGTGACAGGGATTCTGAAGGACTTCAAGGTCTATAGATTTTTTTTAAAGACTTGTATTTATGTAGCTTCTTTCATGACCTTAGCATATCCAAAATGTTTTGCGACCTGACCTTTTCTTTTGAATCGTACTGTGGGATCTTTTACATGGGGTTTTGAATTAATGTTGCAACCAAACGATGCCCACTCTGACAGTGTAACGTTCCATTAGTACCACACGAAGTGCGATGATGTGACATCTTTGGAGCCTACACAGTCATACAGCAGTGTAAGTAACTAGGTCTGGTTTAAGAAAAGGAAAAGGGACTTATTGACCTCATACCTAGAAATCTTAGATTTATCAGCTTTTGTCTTGTAAAGCAAAAATGATCTGCTTTCAGCAGCCCTGGAGAAACTGGGAAAATAAGAAAGCACAGTTTATTTAGATTTAGATTACTTAGATTAGATTTAGATTACTTACAGTGTAGAAACAGGCCCTTCGGCCCAACAAGTCCACACCGACCCGCCGAAGCACACCCACCCAGACCCATTCCCCTACGTTTACCCCTGCACCTAACACTACAGGCAATTTAGCAAGGCCAATTCACCTAACCTGCACATTTTTGGACTGTGGGAGGAACCCGGAGCACCCGCAGACATGGGGAGAATGTGCAAGCTCCACACAGTTAGTCGCCTGAGGCAGGAATTGAACCTGGGTCTCTGGCGCTGTGAGGCAGCAGTGCTAACCACTGTGCCACCGTGCCGCCCACAGCTTTGGTGATTGCTAATAACTGCAGATTTTGAAAGAATGCTTGAAATTTCCAAAGTGGATTGTAGATTTAGCAAAGTCAAGCTTGCCGAATGGTTGCAAACTGTGGAGGTATGGAAAACTGGGAGTTAATGAAAGTAACCAAGCTAAATTGCCTAACTTTGAATACAATAATGCTGCATTGCTCTGTATTTTTCTGAATCCATATTACTGGACACATTCAGTGTTATACATCTATTTTTGAAAAATAAAGGAAGTATTACTCCTGAGGAAATTATAAGTTGATACAGCATTTTTTTCTCACAAGCAAAAAACATAATTGCTGGAGAAACTCAGCAGGTCTGTGTTGCTGCTGTGGAGAGAAAACAGTTAGCATTTTGAGTCCAGTGACCCTCCTTGAGGAAGGGTGCTGTAGACCAACTGAGTTTCTTTAACTATTTCTGTTTTTATTTGTTTCAGTTCTCCAGCATCTGCAGTTCTTTGGTTTATTTTTGTTAGTTTTAAAAATTCTTTCATAGAACATGAAAGTCAGTGATGTTATGGCCCAAGCTATAAAAATACTGGACAAGCTAAGCCTTTGTTATGATCTGGGTTTATGAAATGCATGTTTTAAGGAAAAGTGCATGGAAAAGTGTAAGAAAATAAGCATCAGCATTCTAGGCTTGACTTAAAATGCAAATAACAATGTTATTATACCAACTTGAACCAAACAGACATTGTTAATAATGACTAAGTAGGTAGACTATATAGGTAAGATAATGATTTCAAACCATATACAATATAGGCACTTACATTTAGCATTGTCAGGGCAATAAATATGAGTTAGCAGGCAAGCTGTGATTAGCCATCCCATTGACTCGCAGTAAATAGCCAGTGTCTTCATGACAGAACCCACCCAGATGTTAGATACATTGTGGGTCACCAAATCTCATTAAAATTTTGTCTCTTTTCCAGGGGCTCAAATTTTTCGATTTAATTGAAGCCTTGAAAGGCCATCAAAAGTCTCTCTTGGACTGTGTCAGTGATTGCTTGCAGTCTCTTTCAGTCTCTCGTTACAAAACTGAGTTTCTAAGAACTCCTGAGACTGCCCAAGATTCAAATTATTAGCACAATTTCAGCTTTTATCAAACAGCTAACTTACCAAGCTCAGCTTCAATTTTTTTTTTTGGCCACACCAAGAAAATACTATTTATGGCTTCCTTTACCCCTTTCTCAGCATCACTGAATTATCAACGGCTCCCAGAGATTTTTTGTTTACTCCTAACTATTTTCCATGTCACAGACCCAGCACTCCCTGGGACTTCCGCTGACCCCTAATCTTCTGGAATCTGCTTGCTCCTGCCATCACCATGATGATGTAGCCTGCTCTGAGCTATCATAACCTGACTTTCAGGTTATATAGCCCTCATTTACATTTTCTTCTTTGATCTAATGAAATAACTGGGTTGTAAATTCTTTCAGAGTTCACTGAATGCTTTTAACTAAGTTAGCTTTAATTTCCAAAGCAAATGGTCTCTCTTGACTGACATTACTGCATTCAGTGTAAACATAATGTTTGTAGCTCAGTAAGCCCTCCCCTTGGTTCTGAACCTACCGATTTAGCTGGTAACCTCTTAAAACAACATTATTCAAGCCTTTTCAGTACAGTACATCAGTGTGCTTAGAGGCATTCATCCTAAATCCTACTGTTAAACGTTAATTCCTAAAATTGAAATTTTTCTGAAAAGTCATAATCAGGAACTAGAAATTCGCACCACTGACAAAATCAGCATTTTTCACCCATTCTTAACTGCCCTCAATAGTGTGTTAGTGAACCTCCTTGAACTACTGCAATCCATCTGGTGTAGGAACATCCACAGTATTTTGGATTAGTGGTGCTTGAAGAGCACAGCAGTTCAGGCAGCATCCGAGGAGCAGTAAAATTGACATTTCGGGCAAAAGCCCTTCATCAGGAATAAAGGCAGAGAGCCTGAAGCGTTTGAGAGATAAGCTAGAGTGAGGCGTTCTTCCTCCAGGTGTCTGGTGGTGAGGGAGCGGCGGTGGAGGTGGCCCAGGACCTCCATGTCCTCGGCAGAGTGGGAGGTGGAGTTGAAATGTTGGGCCACGGGGCGGTTTGGTTGATTGGTGCGGGTGTCTCGGAGATGTTCCCTAGAGCGCTCTGCTAGGAGGCGCCCAGTCTCCCCAATGTGGAGGAGACCGCATCGGGAGCAACGGATACAATAAATGATATTAGTGGATGTGCAGGTAAAACTTTGATGGATGTGGAAGGCTCCTTTAGGGCCTTGGATGGAGGTGAGGGAGGAGGTGTGGACTCAGGTTTTGCAGTTCCGGTGGTGGCAGGGGAAGGTGCCAGGATGGGAGGGGGGCGGGGGGGGGCGTGCACCTGACCAGGTAGTCACGGAGGGAACGGTCTTTGTGGAATGCGGAAAGGGGTGGGGAGGGAAATATATCCCTGGTGATGGGGTCGTTTTGGAGGTGGCGGAAATGTCGGCGGATGATTTGGTTTATGCGAAGGTTGGTAGGGTGGAAGGTGAGCGCCAGGGGCGTTCTATCCTTGTAACGGTTGGAGGGGTGGGGTCTGAGGGCGGAGGTGTGGGATGTGGACGATGTGCGCTGGAGGGCATCTTTAACCACGTGGCAAGGGAAATTGCGGTCTCTAAAGAAGGAGGCCATCTAGTGTTGTAAGGAAGGAAATCCCAGGATTCTGACCTGGTGACCATGAACGAACAACAATGTAGTTCTAAGTCAGGCAGTTACATGGCTTTGAGACTTGAGGTGTGGTGAAACGCTAAAGGATTCCATCAAAGAAATACTGCATTGAACTGTAAATAAATGTACAGTTGTTTGCTTCCCTTCCTTCAGTTGAATATCATAACCTTGTACTGTTGACAAAATCTAAGAAATATATATCAGAAGTGTTGGTTGACCTTCTTTGATAGATTTGAAACTTTTCTTTTGGATCTTGATTTTTTTTTTGCTCCTGTTTCACATTTTCTGGCTGTTCAAGGTAATTCATCAATACATACAAGATTGTTAACCCAAACTAAATTTACTGAAGTTTCAGAAAATTCAATTAATGTTAGAAGTATTGATAGTTTGTTGCAATTGAAAAGATTTGGGGCAACACGGTGGCACAGTGGTTAGCACGGCTGCCTCACAGCAACAGGGACTCAGGTTTACTTCCACTCTACACAAAAATACTTAATAACTTGACATGTCTAATGCTCCCATTTCTCTTCCTTAGGTTTTGATCCTTAGGTTTAGGCTGTAGACATTCTGAAGCAATCGTTAATTACAAAGTTTCCCTCCCACCACCATTACCTCCCCTGAGGCCCAAAAAATGTCTGTATTAAGTGAGCAGGCATAAAGACTTAGTATTCCAAAGACAACCCAGTCTGTCCCTCTCTCATGCGGTATTGTATCCAAAAGTATAAGTTCAAGAATATGTATTAAAATTGGAATGTTCAAACATTGCACACTTCTAATTCTCAAGTTATCTAGAACCCTAGTCACTGAGGACAAGACTTTAATCTATTTTCATCAGCTTTATTTATAATTTATTACATAGCTAATAGTGACTTAAAACTGCTTTTAATGTTGGAAAATTAATAGCAAGTGTCAATTATTGCTGGCAAGCACTAAATTGCATCAAACATTACCAGTTTTGTGTGTTAATGCTGGGAAATGACCATCTGAAAAATACATGGTAATCTGATCACCTACACAAAAGTTTCTTCTTAGAGTCATAGAGGTTCACTGCATGGAAACAGGTCCCATGAAATAGGCTGTTAGTAAGGATTCCCCAGAGGGCTCAATGGAGCTTCCAGGGACTTTCTCAGGGAAAAAGCTTTCAGCACAGCCGTCAAAACAATATTTTTTTTTCCCCTTTTTTAAAAATTAAGATTGTGTATCTCAAATTGTCAGAAGGGATTTGTCGTATATTCAAAGGGGTTACAAATGACAAAATTTACCATTTCTTTCATCTCCTGGCCTGCTAATTGATGCTGACCTCTTTGAGATCATACCTTTTATATTAAAAAAACTCTTTCACAGTTTGCTGCCAAATTGCTGAGTATACACTCTTGGAACATTAACTCTGTCTCACATTGGCTGATGAATCTCTCAATTCTCCTTTTTGAAGCATTCATTCTAATTCAGCCACACAGAGCAGTCACAGGATGTGCAGTCTCTTTTTCTTTGTGATGCTTGCAGTCTGTTTTCAGGTCAGACTCACATCCTGCAGAAACAAGAGAATGCAGAATGCTGGAGTTCAGCTGCAGTTCAGGAAACTGGCATTGCAGACCTTTTCTGACTAAGTCCAGTTCTGATTTACATTTCGTTTCAGAATTCCAACTGGCTGCTCGCTTATCAAAACATTGGTCAGCAATTCATAATTTGTCAGAATTCTATTAGAATGGGCAAAAATGCAGCCAAACATGCTTACAAGAAAGACAAGCTGCACAGCAGAAACCTTTGAATATCAAGTGTTTATTGTCATGGTAGTATTCTGTTAAATCATTGCCAATGGAAGATCTAAAAGAGTGACTTATCACTGCTTCCTTTAAAAAGTCACTTAGCATGACTTATTAGCTTTAACATTGTTTCAGCTCGCAGTTTTTGCAGGATCACATCCTTTACTGCCAGCAAACACCAATTTGAATGATGTCTTACTTTAGATCAGTGCTTTAATTATATCCTAAATAATTGTCATTAATTTAGCATTGATCATATTTTGAAGTGGTGTCAGTACTGATATCATTAGATTTTGAAAGAATTACCTCCTTGGTATGATGTTACATAAGGGCTAACACCTTTAGTGACTTGTGAGACTTCTTCATCCTCAGTTCAGTGGATTAAGGAAGCTGTGTCAAACTAAACCATGAATGTCCTGACTGTAATGACTAAACAAATCGACACAAAAATCAAACATTTTTGTCAAGGGGCATTTAAATAAAGAACACTGGCAGATTGCAAAGATGATAGAAGACACAAACCGAACAGTGTGTTTTTTCAAGAAATATGAGGCTCTGCCTGTTGAAGAGGGTGAACTTGCTGGGTGTTTCTTCTCTTGAATAAAATGTTGAGGGGTGACCTAATAGAAATTGTTTAAAATTATGAAAGATTTTGACAGAGTAGGTATAGAGTGTTTGTTTTTTTTGGTGTTGAGAAACAAACGTGAGACTATACACATAAGTTAGCCACCAACTTGCCGCAGAAAGAATTAAAAGCAGGAATAGGCCTTTGGGCCCTTGAATTTGCCCAGCCATTCAACTAGATCATGGCTGATCTTATACCTCAATGCTATTTTCATTCATTGTATTCTTTGATGCTTTTAATATAGTCTGTCTTGAACATATTCAGTGATTGAACCTCCACAGCTGTTGGGGAAGAAAATTCCAAAGATTCATGATGCTGCGAGTAAAGAAATTCCTCCCCATCAGTACTAAATTGTCTATCCCTTGATGTGAGATTGTGTCCCTGTTTCTAGAAACCCCAAGCCAGGTAAACATCCTTCCTCCATCTATCCAAGCCCTGTAAGAATTTTGTATGTTTCACCACTCATTCTTCTAAACTTGAGAGAATCATGGCTTCGTCTCCTTAATTCACAATAAATCTCTCAATCAACCTGTAATTTTTCACCTCATCTGCTACCTCTACATCACCATCCCCACCAATAATTTATCAGCATCTTTCTCTTTAATACATATCAATATAAAATACTAATTAATTATTCAACTCTGCCCTGAACCTCTTCATACAGTACCTTCTTTGTTCCATCCTGCCTCTTACTACCACTTACTATTTTGCCTGAAGAGTTTTGGTTACATTTCACATATACGTCCATTCTACTCTCAAATTTGTCACATGTTTTACCAGTCATATGTTTCTCTTCATTTCTCCTCTCAACTTCCTGTATTTGGCTTGATTCTTGCTTCATGATTAAATTTTCCAAGCATTATTCACTCTTTTTTGTCTTGTGTGTCATATTTCCTATCTGTATTATTGATCCCTCATTCAAGGGGACTGGCTTTGCATGCCCTGCGTTTTTCTTTTGCTGAAAGGTACTGGCCTCTACCTGTAAAATCGCTTGCAGATTGTCTATTTTTCCATTGTAGTATTTTCTGTCAATCCTTGGCTACGTTTTAACATGGGAGATCCCTTCTCATCCCATTCGATGTAGTCATCTTTAATTCAGAAATTCCACTTTAGGTTGTTCCTTGATTGTCAAAATTATCGCCTTTTCTTGAGTATTCTGTCACAGACACTTCCTCTGCTTAATCCACCTCACTTCCCAGTACCAGACCCAATAACTGTCACGTTCATAGTTGAATTGAAAATATATCAATCCAGGAGCCATTCTGAACGTATTTCAGAAATTCCTCCACCTCCTTTACCTTTTCTCTTAACATTAGTCCCAAAAAATCAATTTGAGATAGAATCCCCAACTCTCACCATCATATTTCTTCAAAGGTTTGCTTCTTACTCTCTCTTACCCTTCTCACTATCAGAAAACAAGTAGAATGCCCCCATAGCATAATCATAACCTTTTTGCTTTTGGACTCTGAACAACCTAATTCTGTCCATGCTTCTTCAAGGGCGTACTTTGTTTCTAAAGGACAATTTCTTTCCTAAGTACTGTGATCTTGCATTCATTTCTCTTTCCCTATCATTTTGAATACATTTTGTATTCATGAAGGAAAAGTACCCAGAGTTCACCTTTTTTAAGCCACAGTTGCTTTATTACTGCTATATCATATTTGCACTCAGTGTTTTGCACTTATAGCTCACCAACCTTATTCAACACACCGTGTTTGCATTTATGCATTATAAACCTGTTTTCTTTTATTCCTCATTTTATTCTTAGCCTGATGCTGTCTAATGTGATGCTAATTTACTCTCTGTGCTGTCCAAAGCTTTCGGTCTTATGCACCTTGTTCCACTTTACTACTTCAATACTGTGGTTGAAGTCAGTCCTGTTGAGATTCAACTCATGTCTTTTGAAAAAGTGCTTCCTACCCTATAACTGGTTCCAGTGCTCCAAGATATAACGCTCTTGACTCCTGCACCTTGCCTCATTGAACTGCATTGATCCTCCCTATTTTTGTTTTTCTACTTTCGCTAGCGAATGACACTGGGAATGATTAGAGTTTGATACTGTTGAGTCTTGCTTCTTAACCTTCCTTTCTAGCTGCTGAAGTTCAAACTGTAAGACCTCAATACTTGCCCACTGTAGGTTATTGGAACTTGTACGTAGCACAACTTCTGAAGAAGGGCTCATGCCCGAAATGACGATTCTCCTGCTCCGTGGATGCTGCCTGACCTGCTGCGCTTTTCCAGCAACACATTTTCAGCGTAGCACAACTTCTGTCTCTTTCCCTGCCCCGGCAGAATATTCTGCACCTTCATGCAGCAGGAGCAGCCCAGTGGCTCAGTGGTTAGCACTGCTGCCTCACAGTGCCAGGGACCTGGGTTTGATTCTAATTTCGGTGAGTGTCTGTGTGGAGTTTGCATATTCTCTTTGTGTCTGTGTGGGCTTCCTGCAATGCTCCAGCTTCCTCCCACAATTCAAAATGTGCAGCTTAGGTGGATTGGCCATGCTAAATTGCCCATAGTGTCCAGGGATGTATAGGATGTATAGGAATGAGGGGTTACATGGATAGAGTAGGGGGTTGGGTCTGGTTAGGATGCTACTTGGAGGGTTGGACTTTGAGTTGACTGACCTGCTTCCATGCTGTAGCGATTCTGTGATCATAGGGTCAGAGTGGAACTATTTTCTAATGATTACGCAGCATTCAACACCATTTGTGACTCAATAGATATTGAAACAGTTCATGATTATTCGCTACAAGACCTGGGCAACATCCAGGCTAGTAAGTGTTAAGTAATATTTTTACCACACAAGCGCCAATGACCATCTTCAAAAAGATGGCCAACAATGACCATCTGCGACATATAACCATTGTCTTTTAAAATGAAATGGCTGAATGCCACACTATCAACATTGTGTGGCTTACCGTTTATCTGAACTGAGCTGGGCCAGCCATAAAGAACATAGAACATAGAATAATACAGCGCAGAACAGGCCTTTCGGCCCTCAATGTTATGCCGATCTGTGAACTATTCTCAGCTAGTCCCCCTACATTATCCCATCACCATCCATGTGCTTATCCAAGGATTGTTTAAATCTCCCTAATATGGCTGAGTTAACTACATTGGCAGGCAGGGCATTCCACATCCTTACCACTCTCTGAGTAAAGAACCTGCCTCTGACATCTGTCTTAAATTTATCACCCCTCAATTTGTAGTTATCCCCCTAGATGACATCATCATCCTAGGAAAAAGATTTTTACTGTCTGTTTTATCTAATCCTCTGATAATCTTGTATGTCTCTATCAAATCCCCTCGTAGCCTTCTTCTTTCCAATGAGAATAGAATCGGATATAAATACATTACTGCAAGAGCAGGTCAGACGTTGGGAATTCTGCGAGGTATTCACCTCCGGACTTCCCAGAAACTGTCCAATATTTACTAGTCATAACTCAAGCACTTGGTGGAGTACTTCCTGCTTGTCTGGATGAGTGCTGATCCATCAAAACTCAAGAGCCTTGACACAGTCAAGAGTGAATCAGTTTGCTTGATTGACATCCCATTCACCATTTAGCCCCTCAGCTGTTAGTGCATAGTGGCAGAAATGTCTGCTATATGTAAGATGAATTTCATCAACTTATCATGGTTCCTTTGACTGAATTTTTGAAACCTGCAACGTTTATCGCATAAGGAGCAGATGCATAGGAACACCACCACTTGCAAATTCACCTCCAAGCTAAACAATACTCTAACTTGGAACTATATTGCGGTTCCTTCATATGTAAAAATCATGGAAGTCCCATTCTAACATCATTTTAGTGTGTGCAACACCACACAGACTGCAGTTCACCACCACTTTCTCAAAGGCAGTTAGAGATGGGCAATAAATACTGAGCTGGCTATAGTACCCATATCCTGTGAAGGACTTTTCTTAAAAACAAATTAATCCCTGATGTCCATTGCCTTGGTATCAGACGGTTAAGACACAATGCATAATCCGTATGGAATCTGCTGTAATAACTGCTTTGATATGCTTTGCTGTTCCCTCTTACGCAGTCCCCTTATTGCTCATGACTGCTGATGGATTGTACACCTTCAAGTTGTTGTCACGTCCTGCAGTCTCCAGCACTGAGCATCAATTTGTGAGTAGCACACACTTGGCAGACTTCTGCTTTTGCTGCTGCTTCATGATGGTCACCTCTGTCTTGTTTTTAAATTTCTCTGGCTGTGAATTGGCCACCTCCTGGAAGTTATAATCTGGGAGTTTCTCAGCATTTTTGATTCTTCACAGTGACTCCAGCTGTCCCTCAAGTTCCAAGTTCCGAGCTTGAGTTCAGACAGTTGACAATGCACATGGAGTGTCCTGAAATTTTGATGCATTGTAGGAATTAGAAGCAACCTGTTTCAACAAAAAAGTATCTTTTACAGTCCTCAGATCTTGCTGTCTGCTGTTTTATTTCTTGGGCAACTCATCTTTTCAAATACTGGAAAGACATAATCTTTTCCAGTATACCAAATTTCTAGGGCCTTCCAGAGAAACTGTAAACCGTAGATCTTGTCATGATACCCTTCCCATTCACTTATATCTATAGATATTGCTTTTCATTAAGCTTAGATAAATAATCACTTTGTCTTAGACTTAAGTCATCTGAAAGAGCACCACTGTAGACATGGTATACAAACGTTCATGGGAAAACAAATGTAGTTGAGGGAGAATGGAATAGGGAGATAATCTGGAAAAAAAAATGATGAGGACAAAAACAAACTGGCGAGAGTGAAGTACTTCGCCAGTATGGATTACTTGGCTGAATGATGTATTTTGTTACTGTATGTTCCAAGTTGTTCATTTTATTTCTGTATCCATAGGTTATAATTCAGTAAAATACTGCTTTGACAGCAAATTCCAGAAATCAAACGTTTCTGCTCTTTAGCTATATCTTTTGAAGGCATATTTAGCAACATTTTTCTTATTTAAATGGAATTCTGCTTTATTTATACTGTACAAGGCTAATGTGACCTAATGAGCAATGAGACCTTACATATTTACTCTTTAATCCAGAGTAGTCATGTATTGTTTAAGACCAGATGTTGCAATCTGCTGAATGCCCTTTTTGCCAATATTCTTCGTTTTACTCAAGAAAGCAAAATAAAAATATGAGCCAGCATATTGCACATATTGAGAAAGTGTGGGGCGGAGGCCATAACATTGGAGTATCATCCAATAGATCAATTTTCAAACTACTTCTGAAACAAATTTCTTAATTCCTGATTGCTAAATGATTTGGTACAAGCTTCTCTTGTTCTTTGATAACCCTTTTATTTTTGTTTTTAAGTTCACCTATTCCTGTCTCTCTGTGCAGCTGTGTGGCCAGTTGTTCAAGTGTGCATGAGAACAGACTGGGTTAATATGACCTTGTTTCTTCACTACCACCATTTCATTTCATGGAACAGGGCAAAAGCTTCAATCTACATTTCTCTCTGTTGACCTCTCAGGTTGGGATTGTGGGGAGAAGTCTGAATCTTAACATTATGGTGCATGCTGTTGATGCCTGAAAGTGCGCCTTCAGTCCTCCAGGAATTTAATGAAGCCAATTTGAAGAGGAATGCAGGAATGAATGAAACATGCTCAATTGTGGAATTTCTGATTAAATATCAGAAGTTTAATATTTGCATTGAAACCATTCACATTTATTTTGAAGTTTGATGTGCAAAATAATGCTTAATGAGAAAAAGAGAGGAATTTTAGTTGAAAGAGGGCTGTCAGGATGGATAGCCAAATGCTTGATAGGAAAAGGTAGGGTGGGAAAAGGATACATTGTACAAATAAACAGACACACAACTCAATGATTAGACCAGGCTCCAACTCAGATCTTTTGCATGCTGTCTGAGCACTTCTCATTTAATGTCTATCTGCATGCTAGTAGCCTCTATACCTTGCCAACTAGCCCAATCAGGCAATTTGTCAGTCAGTAGCCCTAAATCAAGTGGCTGGACATTTTTTTGAGAGCACTGTGCTACATCAATCTCTCAGCTGTAGCACATGCCAGCATCTTATACAACATATATGGTAAGCAAACAATTATGTCCCAGAGTCTCAAGGGAATGGTCCACACTGAAGTCCATGAAGGGGTAGCAAGCAGTCAGGTGTGATCACCCGGGTCAGTGCGTTCTTGGTCAAGCGGTCCATATCTCACTATTCTAGTCTAGCAGTCTATAAATAAATAAGGTTTACAGTTTGTCCTTTTCTTGGTGAATGGTCTTCAGAAATTTGAAGAGTAAACATTGGTGACATCTTGATTCTGTGTTGGTTTATTGGATTAACGGATCAGTCTATGGTTTTTTTGTGCTGAGTCCCTGATAGTTTTCTAAATGAACAGCTGTGATGGAAAAATCTTGACTGCACAGTACAAGAGTATTATGCATTACTGTTCCATTGCATCCAATTGATCATATGAGCACGGCATCACACAACACATTTGAAGTTTTGTTGATAGAAATGATCAGTAATTAAATTTGAAAATACATAAATTGAGAAAATATGACATGGAGCACTTTTAAAGTCATGAATTACAAAGATCTTTTAATTTTTTATGCCCATTGTTGCATGATATGATCTACAATATACAACATGTTTCATGAGAAATGTTTGTTGAGGAAACAAAAAGGTACTGTGCATGATGAAAATCTGAAAAATCAGAAAAAAATTCAACATACTCAGCAGGTTAAGCAACATTCATAAAGAGAGAAACAGAGTTAATGTTTTAGATTGATGAAACACTTGGTTTTTCTCCATAAATACTGCAGATCAGTTGAATGTTTCTAGCATGTAATATTTTTATTAAGAATTATTAATAGTTTTGACAATTACTTTTAAAAGAATAGTACTTATGTTTGAGGTATTGGTGTCCGTTGCACTTTTAAGATGTTGAGAACATAGGAACAATTGATGTACTGTGAGACACTGTCCACATTGCTGTCAAGGACACAGCCAATTTGTAAACTTTGTTTTCAACATGAATTTCTTTGTAGTGATTTTAATATTTGTACCGAAAATATCAGTCTTTAAAAAGAAAGTTGTATTAGTTATTTTTCATAATTATTGATAAATTTATATGGGGCATTGGAGTCATTAGTCAGCAATTCACAGTTTAGTTTACGAAAAGAAACTTTTTTTAATATCTATTTCTCTCATAACAAAATATTTGGTAATCAATAGCAAGATTCTACAAGAAATGGGAATTTTAATGAGACCAACAATCCAAGCATTCCCTATTCAATCTTATTTTAGTTCTGCTTGTCTTTCAGATATCACTTTTCTTGTATTTTTTGAAAAAAAGCCCATCTTGTCTCCTTTTTTATGCTGCATTACAGTAACAGAGCTCAGAAAGACCAATATGATGCCAATGCTTTTTTAGCTGAAGTTCATAGCACTTGCCTTAAAAGATCAAAACTTTTTGTGTGCAGCACAATGGTATTAATGCCCAGCTTCTGATGTGTCCCTGTAGGTTTTTTTTCTCTCCTTTGGTGTGGGGGAAGGGAGTGATATTTATCCTATGAAACATGCTCAATATTTGCAAACACTGTTGTCCTTGTTTTATAGAGTCCTATTCACAAGCTCAGTTCTTAACCTGGCTGAACTGGTTGCCCTCCGACCTGACCTTGCCAAATTGAAAAAAGTCCTTTACTTTCATGAGAACCAGTTGGTGTATCCTGTCCGGAAAAGCCAAGAAAGAGACTTCCAGTTTGGATATAACCAAGTGATTTCATGGTAGGTGAGCTTGCCTGTCATCAGTTTTGTTGTTGTTAATTGTTAACTTTCCCCTAATGGGAAGCTTCCAATCCTGTTGACAAACTTTCATAATATAATCGGCAGTATACTTTGACCTAAGGAGTACTTGCTGCTCACAGTTTCAAAGTAAGTCTATTCCAGTGGAGCTATTTAAATTGTAATTCTGGAGTACAGTGTTGTGAAGAACAGTAATTACGAAAGCATTTTCTTTGCCTTAGCATTATTAATGCTGTTCACAATGTGACCAGTGTAGACACATCAGAATATACTAATAACACATACCAAAGTTCTCCAGTAAATCAATAAATGCTTATGCAAAACAGGGGTAAATTAAAATTGCCTCCATGTTCTGTTCTGCTGGTCTCATAACTCTTAAAAGCATGGAAAATATTACTTATTATATTTGCTTTGGTTAATGAACTGACTGTTGTGTGAAATTATTGGTTAAAACTGACATATTTACCAGTTCTTTGAGGAGAAAGTGAGGTCTGCAGATGCTGGAGATCAGAGCTGAAAATGTGTTGCTGGAAAAGCGCAGCAGGTCAGGCAGCATCCAGGGAACAGTGAAATCCGAGTTCATCCCTTGTGATTGGAGGGTTCCTAGCGGGAAGATGAGGCGTTCTTCCTCCAACCGTCGTTTTGTTGTGGTCTGACGATGGAGGAGTCCAAAGACCTGCATATCCTTGGTGGAGTGGGAGGGGGAATTGAAATGTTGAGCTACATGGTGGTTGGGTTGGTTGGTCCGGGTGTCCCAGAGGTGTTCTCTGAAACGCTCTGCAAGTAGGCGGCCTGTCTCCCCAATATAGAGGAGGCCACATCGGGTGCAGAGGATGCAATAGATGATGTGTGTGGAGGTGCAGGTGAATCTGTGGCGGATATGGAAGTTTCCTTTGGGGCCATATTTACCAGTTCAACCATCTTGCTGAATGGATCAGCTCTTAGAGGGAATAAACTATTATTTGTACATTTGTTAAAATATTATTTTGTGAGTGGCAGACAAAATATTTTTTTCAACATATTTTATCTGTATAGTCTGAATCTTGGCAAAGTTATAGATACATAGAGTCATACAGCTTGGAAACAGACTCTTCGGTCCAACTAGTCCATACCAACCAAGTTTTCCACACCAAACCTTTCCTTTTCAGATATTTGTTCAAATGTATTTTAAATGTTGAAATTATATCTGCATCTACCATTTCCTCTGGCAGATTATTCCATATATATATACACCACCCTCTGTGAATTGCTTTCTCCTCTCACCTTAAAAATATGTCCCCTAGTTTTGAATTCCCCTACCCAAGAGAACAGATCTTTGTTATTCACATTATCTATGCCCGTCATGATTTTATAAGCCTCTGTAAGGTCACCACTCAACCTCCTATACTCCAGGGAAAAATGTCCCAGTCTATCCAGCCTTTCCTCATAACTCAAAACTTCTAATCCAGGCAACATCCTGGCTACTTTGTTACACCCCTCTCCAATTTAATAAATACTTTCTGTAGTAGGGTGACCAGAACGATACACAGTACTCCAAAAGTGACCTCACCAATGTCTTGTTCAACCTTAACATGATGTCCCAACTCCTATGTATTTTGGTAGGGAAGACCATTGAAAGACATTAAAAATTAGTGGGTACAAGCATAAATGAGGTGCAGGCACAAAGGTACTTGGGTGTATATGCAAACAGATTATCGATGGCGCAATGGGTAAAGAGAGCAAATAATAAAGCACACAGTATCCTTGGCTTTATTAATAGGGGCATGGAGTATATGTTAAACTTACCTAAGACCTTTGTTAGACATAGGCTGGAGTCTTGTGTACACTTCAGGGTGCTGCATTATTAAAACAAAATGTGAACAAAACAGAAAGAGTGCAGAAGCATTACAAGAATGGTTCCAAGAATGAAGAACTTAAGTTGTGAAGACAGATTGAAGAAATTGGACTTTCACATTGGAAAGAAGGCGGCTGAGGAGATCTGGTAGAGGCTTTCACCATCATAAGTGAGCTGGGTGGAGTAGATAGGGAGAAACCTTCCCACTCAAAAGGATCAAGAACGAGAGGGCATAGATTTGAACTGATTTGCAAAAAGAACAATTACAAGAAAAAAGATTTTTGCGCATCAACTAGTTAGGATATTGAATGCACTGCCTGGAAATGTGGTGGAAATGAGTTCGATTCAGGAGTGTAGTGGATGATTATTTGGATTGAAATAATGCACAAGGATATGGAGAGAAAACAGGAGATCATCTTAAAGCAGTGCAAATGATGGGCTGAATTGACTTTCGCATTTCCTTCTGCACTATACCACTTCAATGATTAGGTAGAAGCATAGAAGATAGAAACAGGAATAAGCCATTCAGCTGCTCAAGTCTGCTCTGCCATTCAACATGATGAAGGCTGATTGAGTTCAAAACCCTAATCCTGCGCCCCACACCCCCACAATATCCCTTGAACTCTTTAGCCACAAGAGCGATATCTACCTCTTACCTGAAAACACAACATTTTGTCCTCAATCACTTTCTGGCAGTGAATTTCACAGTCTCAGCATTCTCTGGGTGAAGAAATTTCTCCTCATCTCAGTCCTTGAACCCACCATTAGGAAACTTCTTTCCTGCATCTAACCTATCTAGTTGTCTTAGAATTTTGTAGATTTCTGGAAGATCCTCCCCATTCTTCTCAGCTCCAGTGAATACGATCCTAACTGACTCAATTGGTTTGCATTTGTTAGTCCTCCCATCCCCAGAATCAATTTGGTAAACCCTTGCTGCACTTCCTCCAGAGCAAGAACTTCCCTACTCAGGTAAGGAGACCAAAACTGCACACAACATTCCAGTATGGCCTCACCAATGCCCTGCGTAATTGCAGCAAGACATCTTTGTTCCTGTACTCAAATCCTTTCATTATGAAGGCCAACATACAGTTTACCTTCTTTACTGCCTGCAGTACTTGCATGCTTCCTTTCAGTGACTGGTGCATGAGGACACCCATGCTTTGTTGCAAGCTTACTCTCACTCTGTTTTCTTTTCTTAATTAGTCCCTTGGTCCTCCTTTGCTGACTTCTTAAATTTTCTCAATCCTCAGGTATATTGTTTTTTCTTTCCAATTTGTAAACCTTTTTTTTGCATCTAATACTATCTCTAAATCCATCATGAGGCATGGGTTTGGCCATTGTTTTCTTTGCACTCTTATGCTTGACAGGAATAAATAATTCTGTAATTCACTCATTTGCTGTTTGAATGTTTGTTCAATATTGGGTTTATATCCTCTTTAACTAATAATGCAACATATTTTCCATTTGTCTGTCCTTCCAAGATACTGAATACCTTTGGATGTTTAATTCCTATCCTTGACTCTTCTGGTGCCCATTCCCAACTGTTATGGACCAGACCAAACCCCCTCAAAATATTTTCGGAAGATCGTCTATGCCCTAGCTTAGAGTCATATAACACAAAACAGACTGTTCGGTCCAACCAGTCGATGACTACCATAATCCCAAACTAAACTAGTCCCACCTGCCTGTGCTTGGTCCATATCCTTCCAAACATTTCTTCTTCATGTACTTATCCAAATTATTCTTATTTTATAGGTAATTGTAAGGTGTTGCGTTCCAGATGCAATTCTATTGGTCATGCTACTTGATGTTAAGCAAAACACACTTTATTCATCCAGTTTAATTAAAATACACAAAATTGGAATAACTTAATTCTATTGGAAAAGTTAAAAGAATAGTAGATTATTGAACTAGTAAACAGTAACTATTCTAATATAGTAACATCCCTTAAACACATCTCTGCAAAGGCAAGTTCAGAAATATAGATTGTCTCATATACAATTTTACAGTCCAGTAGGAAAAACATCAAGAAAAAATTCAGAGAGAAAGCAGTAGGCAAAGATGTACTACAGCTTCCAACCCAACTTCAAGACCCCAACAACTGCTACTACTGAAAACTACAACTAAAAATCCTGGTTCTGTGGGAGCTTTCCCTATCCACTCAGCCTGCTTCTATTGTTCCTATTTTAACAAAGACCAAGGCCTTAAAAGCTGCTTCCTTTATGGGCTTTCAATAGATAGCTAGCCACCTCTATGTTAAAACCTCTCTTCAAAAAAAAGCACAAAATACACATCTTAAAGCCATAGTATCATCACACAATCTCCAATAATATCTCTCTAGCAGTTTCCAATGTCCTCTAACATGGGCATCCAATTTCTCTATACCTCCATCCACAGAGTATTAATTGCCCACCATATTGTTTCGCTTTAAGGACTTCAATAAAAACTGAGAGAAGGGAAATAATTTTGAACATCCTAAATAGTGATAATACAAGATCCTGAAACTAAGGGATTTAACTTTGTTATTGTTTGGAAATAAAATTTCTGTAATTTTCCAAATATCAAAAAATTCTGGACCATACTTATTCACTTCAACAGATGAGATTTGGCTGAGTAACATTGGTAGAAGAAAAGAAGTGTATTTACGGTGCAATCTTATGAGAAAAATATCCAAAAGTACTTAATACCTGGGTGGTATGTGGAAATAGGAATTGAGTAAACCATTCAGCTCCTTGAGGCCATTCAGCCTCACTCAAGAGATTGTGCCTAGTTCATCTTTTAACTCTGACAGACTGCTTTGTTATTGCATATCATTTAAAACCCCTTGGCAAGCAAAAACTCATTGATCTTATATTTAAAATTAATTAATAAGCTGGCATTTACCTATGCTTTTGTGGGAAAGAACTCCACAATTCTATGGTCAACCTAAAAGCCTGAATTCCAGCAAAAGCAAGATAATTAATGTGATATCTTTTGTAAACTAGACCTTGGAGTCAGAGTAACATTCAGTAAATATCGGGGTTAAAGATGTAAATGTTTAAGTCAAGGTGAGATAGAAGTAATTTCTGAAAGTTGGTTAAAAATCTTGAGAGAGATTTCAATAGCAGAGAGAGTAATGATTCTGTGGATGTGTTTAGGTATATATATCCAGGAAGATAATTCAGGAAATAAGGCTGGAAGAAGTTGCAGAACGGAATATGGGATTTCCGACTATGATATGGGTCAGTTTTGCTTTGAAATGTGTGTGGTGTGCATTAAACTTACCAACATTGGATTAATCCCCCTCAAACCTTTTCAGCATCGTGGACAGAGAAAAATAATTTCTTACAAGAACAAAAAATATCTTTAGTAAGTAAAAAGTATTTAGTGTATCTGTGGAATAGCTTGAACAGAACATCAGGGATAAAATAAAAAAAATCAGAAAAAAAAAGACTAATCTCACTTATGGTCTATCTTTGAAATAGTTTCTGTTTTTCATTTTATCAGAACTGAAAGTTAAATCACCACAAGCTTGAGTAAAGTATCTTAGTCTCGACCACATGGCCGTATGAAGGGCAAGGAAAAGTCTGGGGCGCAGCTTAAAAAAGAGAGAGCAGGAAGACAGGCAAACAAATGTTTGTTGTGGTGAAGTCTGTCTAAAAACCAGCTTAATTCATAGAAACAGGAACTCATTTCAAACCTGAATTATAATTACTAAAATTATGTCAGTATTCTTACTTTTCATTTCAAGGATCTTCTCTCTTTCTCCACCCCTTCCAATTCCCTCCATCCCTTGATCAATTCATATAGATATTTTTCTGGAGTCATTTTGTATTCTTGTACACAATCATTTGAAGCATTCAGTTTTGCACCTTGCAAAGCTGATAACATTGTAACAGCTCTAGTATATTGGGCTGTACTTCCTCACTGCATGGATTAAGTCAGAAAACTGAATTAATTCTTTGTTTTGCATTGTGTCTGTGCTATTTTGAGTTTGTTTATGGAGGGATTATAAGTGCAGCCGCCACTTTATACGAAACTTCCACAGCAGGGCAGTTGTACAGTGCGATAAGTATTGGCTCATCTCTGTACTTTCTCAGGTTCAGCACAGTAAAAACATTTCTGCCTAATAACCATTTCTGATTGAAACCCTGGATTTTGCAAACTTCTGCGTTTGTGGTCAAATTTACCTGCATCACCCCTTTGTGATCACCTCTGATAACCCCAGTTTCATTTTTAACATATTATTAATCTTTTGAAAAAACTGCCTTTCTGTCTTTAGCCCTAATCGCAATGCATTTATATTTATGCTTGGAATGTTGAAATTTGCCACAGTTGGTTTTAGTGTTATTTCTTGTGTGTCCATTGTGCTTTGCTGGCTTAATATATTTTATTTCTTCCTTTACTTTTCTGTTCATCTATCCTTACTTGTACTAAAGATGCTGACTCATGCTGGGATATGTGGTTTGGGGACTGGCTGCTTTCTAATAAGGGGAATGGGTCTGGGTGGGTTGCTCTTCCAAGGGTTGGTGTGGACCTAGGGTTGGGCCGAAGGGCCTGTTTCCACACTGTAAGTAATCTAATCTAATCTAACCTAATACTTTGCCGAAATGCAAATTTAGACCATCACTGTCAGCAGACTGCTTGACAATGCAAGTATTGCAGCCTAAGCGAGTCGCCTCTTTGCATAGCATTGATGCATCACTAAATATAAGATAGTAACAGGTTCGCAGGCTTTATCTGTTATGGACCAGGCCAGAGCCCCTCAAAACATTTCAAGAAAGTAGCTCAGAGCCTAACTTTGCGAGTTGTTTTAAGCAGACGTGATGTGGATATTCCAGGAGGAATGCAGCTGGTCAGACCACTTAGTTTTAAACAAAACAAAATTTATTTCCAAGGTTACGGAATGAAATACAAACGAAAGAGAACAGAATACAGAATAACTTAACCTATCTGAAAACCCAACAGATTATCCCAGCTTAATGAGGCTGTTACAAATATTTGCAACAATCTCCATAAACACCCCTTGGCACAAAAGGTAAAATCAAACACAGGGTTTTACAGGACACCTGTCAGAGAGAGTGAGTGCCAGCATGGACCTGCTTCTTTGGGTCCAGCAGCTTCCAAACACTACTGCTAAAAACCAAACCAAACCAAACCAGAGTAAAGCTGAGCTGGGAGAACTGGCCACTCCCCTTTTATTGTACGAAAACCTTTTGCTTGAGGCAGTATCTATTAGCTATAATCAAATTGGCCCTAAAACCCTTCAACTTAGATTTATCGTAGTCTGTGTTTTTTTACCACGTCTCTGAAAAAAATACCAAGGACCAAGGACCAAAAAAATAAAGGTGCAGCTTCCTCACAAATCTCTCGTTCCTGTCAAACTCAACTGATACAGAATGGATTGTAGACCCAGAGAACAAACAGTTTTATTCAATACAAAATAAGCATCAAATTAGAAATGTTTGTGTTGGCTCATTGTGTTTATAGTTCCAATCAGTCTGACCATTTTGTTGGGCTGGAAAATAGACATTATACCATGCTGTTTGTATTTATCACATTTTAAAACTTAAGACCATAACACCATAAGATAAAAGAGCAGAGTTTGGATATGCAACCAAATACATCTGCTCCACCATTCGATCATGGCTGATATATTTTCTCAACCCCATAATCCTGCCTTCTCTCCGTAATACTTGATCCCCTTACTAATAAGAACCAATCTATCTTTATTTTAAATACACTCAGTGATGTGGCCTCCACAGCCTCCTGCAGCAATGAGTTTCTCAGACCAGCCATCCTTTGACTGAAGAAAACCTGCGCCCACACTTCCTCCCTCAACTCCATCCAAGGCCCCAAAGGAGCCTTTCACATCCATCAAAGTTTTACCTGCACATCCACCAATGTCATTTATTGTATCCATTGCTCCCGATGCGGTCTCCTCTACGTTGTGGAGACTGGACGCCTCCTTGCAGAGTGCTTTAGGGAACATCTCCAGGACACCCGCACCAATCAACCCCACTGCCCTGTGGCCCAACATTTTAACTCCACACCCCCCCCCCACTCTGCTGAGGATATGCAGGTCCTGGGCCTCGTGTTCCGCATCTCCCTCACCACCCGATGCCCCTTCTGGAGGAAGAACGCCTCATCTTCCGCCTCTGAACACTTCTCAACTCCAAGGCATCAATGTGGACTTCATCACCTATTGTACTCTACCATACTTTCACCCCGCCCCCACCCCCCTCTCATTTATCTCTCCACCCTGCAGGCTCCCTGCCTCTATTCCTGATGAAGGGCCTTTACCCGAAACATCGATTTCCCTGCTCCTTGGATGCTGCCTGACCTGCTGTGCTTTTCCAGCGCCACTCTAATCCAGACTGAAGAAATTCCTCCTCATCTAAGCTCTAAAGGATTGTGTCTTCATCCTGAGGCTATGCCCTAGGTTCCAGTCTCTCCTGTTAATGGAAACATCTCTACATCCATCGTGACCAGACTTCTCAGTATTTTGAAAGTTTCAATCAAATCACTCCTCATCCTTCTAAACTTCATCAAGTACAGGCCTAGATTCCTCAACCACTCCTCATATGACAGGCCCCTCATCCTGGGATCATTCTTGTAAACCTCCTCTGGACCCCTGCCAATGCCAGCACATCTTTCCTTTGATATGGAGCCCAAAACTGCTCAAAATGTTCCAAATATGGTCAGACCAGAGCTTTATACAGCATCAGCAGTGTATCTGTTCTCTTGTATTGCTAACTGTCTTGAAATTGAAACATTGCATTTACCTTTTCACTGTCAATTGAATCTGCAGGTAAACCTTAACTGAACAAGAGCTCCCAAGTCCCTTTGTGCTCCAGATTTCCAAAACTCCCCAAATATAAAATAGTCTGTGCATGTATTCTTCCTACCAAAGTGTATAGAGTCCCATTGAAAGCAAAGGGTAGGAAAGGTGAGATTCGTGAACCGTGGATGACAGGATAAATCGTACGACTAGCCAAGAGGAGAAGGGAAGCGTACAAAAGGTCCAGGCAGTTAAGAACAGAATGGGCCCTGGAGGAATATTGGGCGAGTAGGACCAGTCTTAAATGAGGAATCAAGCAAGCTAAAAGGGGTCATCAAATAGCTTTCGTGAGCAGAATCAAGGAGAATCCCAAAGTCTTTTATTCTTATATAAGAAGCAAGCAGGTAATTAGAGAAAGGATTGGTCCACTAAAGGATAAGGAAGGAAGGTTGTGTGTAGAACCTGAGAAAATGGGTGAGATTCTGAATGATTACTTTGCATCAGTGTTCACTGAGGAGAGGGACATGATGAATGTTGAGATTAGAGATAAAGGTTTGATTACTCTGGATCACATTGACATAAGTAGGGAAAATATGTTGGGTAGGCCAGAGGTTATTAAGGTGGACAAATGCCTAGGATTGGATGGGATCTATCCTGAAGAAGGGCTAATGCCCGAAACGTCGATTCTCCTCTTCCCTAGATGCTGCCTGACCTGCTGCGCTTTTCCAGCAACACATTTCCATCTGGGATCTATCCCAGGTTGTTGTGGATAGCTGGGGCCCTGACAGGTAACTTTGTAGCATCCTTAAACACAGGTGAGGTGCCGGAAAACTGGAGGGTTGCTCATGTTGTCCCCCGATAAAAGAAGGGTAGTAGGGATATTCTGGGTAACTACAAACCACTGAGACTGACGTCAGTGGTGGGAAAGTTGCTGGAGACTGTATTGAGGGATAAAATCCATTTATATTTGGAAAAGAATGGGCTTATTAATGATAGGCAACATGGTTTTGTGTGGGGGAGATCATGCCTTACCAACTTAATCGAGTTCTTTGAGCAAGTAACCAAGTTGAGAGATGAAGGAAGGGCTGTAGATATCATGTACATGGACTTTAGTAAGGTGTTTGATAAGGTTCCCCATGGTAAACTAGTGGAGAAAATGAAGTCACATGGTGTGCAGGGTGTTCTAGTTAGGTGGTAAAGAACTGGTTGAGCAACAGAGAGTAGTAGTTGAAGGAAGTTTCTTGAAATGGAGAAAGGTGACCAATGGTGTTCCACAGGGGTCAGTGCTGGGGGCGCTGTTGTTTGTGATATACATAAATGATCTGGAAGAGTGCATTGTTGGTATGATCAGCAAGTTTGCAGATGATATGAAGATTGGTGGAATAGCAGAAAGCATAGGGGACTGTCAAAGAATACAGGAGAGTATAGATAGACTGGAGAGTTGGGTGGAGAAATGGCAGATAGAGTTCAGTCCAGGCAAATGTGAAGTGATGCATTTTGGGAAGTCTAATTCTGGAGTGAATTATACAGTAAACGGAAGAGCCTTGGGAAAAGTTGACGAGCAGAGAGATCTGGGAGTTCAGGTCCATTATATCCTGAAGGTTGCTGCACAGGTGGATAGAGTGGTCAAGAGGGCATACCATATGCTTGCCTTCATTGGACGGGGTATTGAGTATAAGAGCTGGCAGGTCATGTTAAAATTGTCCAAGACATTGGTTCGGCCACATTTAGATTACTGTGTACAGTTCTGGTTATTACATTACCAAAAAGATGTGAAAGCTTTGGAGAGGTTGCAGAGAATGTTTACAAGGATGTTAGGTAAAAACAATGACTGCAGATGCTGGAAACCAGATTCTGGATTAGTGGTGCTGGAAGAGCACAGCAGTTCAGGCAGCATCCGAGGAGCAGTAAAATCAACGTTTCAGGCAAAAGCCCTTCACAAGGATGTTACCTGGTATGGAAGGTGCTACCTATGAAAAGAGACCTAGGTTAGGATTGTTTTCATTAGAAAAAAGGAGATGGGTGGGTACCTGATTGAGGTGTACAAAATCATGAAGAGTATAAACAGGGTAGATAGAGATAAGCGCTTTCCCAGGGTGAAGGATTCAATAACGAGAGGTCATGCTTTCAAGGTGAGAAGTGAAAAGTTTAAGGGGGATGTGGCAAATACTTTACACAGAGGGTAGTAAGTGTCTGGAATGCATTGCCAGCAGACCTAGTAGAGGCAGGCGTGGTAGATTCATTTAAGATGCTCTGGACAGATGCATGAGTCGGTGGGGAGCAGAGGGATACAGATGCTTAGGAATTGGGCGACACGTTTAGAAAGTGGATTTTGATCAGCTCAGGCTTGGAAGGCCGCAGGGCCTGTTCCTGGGCTGTAAATTTTCTTTTGTTCTCTTTGTTCTCGAGAGTGTGGTGCTGGAAAAGCACAGGTTAGGCAGCATCTGAGGAGCAGGAGAATCGACGTTTCAGGCATGAGCCCTTCATCAGGAATAGGCTTGTGGGCCAGGGGGCTGAAAAATAAATGGGAGTGAGGTAGAGTTGGGTATTCTCATTTTCTGCTATTTTCCCCCCAGCCCCCCCCACCCACCCTCCCATTTATTCCTCAGCCCCCGACCCAAAAGCCTATTCCTGATGAAGGGCTTTTTACGCATTGTTTGCTTTTTCTTTTGCTGTTGTGCTATTGCTGACTTCCCTTATCAGCCATGGTTGCCTCATCCTCCTGTTATTTTTTTTATTCCTTGGGATGAATTTATACTGTGCTTCCTGAATTACTCCCAGAAACCTGTGCCATTGTTGCTCCACCATCTTCCCTGCTTGGTTTCCCTTCCAATCAATTCTGACCAGCTCCCCTTTCATGGCTTTGTAGTTATCTTTACTCGATTGTAATACAGTTACATCTAATTCATTCTTCTCCCTCTCAAACTACCAGGTGAATTCTATCATATTATGGTCACTGCCTCCTAGGGGTTCCTTGATTTTCACCTCTCCAATCAAGTCTACCTCCTTACACATCACCAAATCCACAATTGTCTGTTCTCAAGTGGGCTGTACCACAAGCCACTTCAAAAATCCATCTTGTCGATATTCCATGGATCCCTTTTCTGCTACCAACCCGATTTTCCCAGTCCACCTGCTTATTGAGGTCGCCCATGGTTGTTTTAAGAGTGCCTTTCTTCTATGCCTTTTCTATCTCCTGATTCATTTTCTTTTCTACATCTTGACTACTGCTAGGAAGCCTGTACACAACTCTTATCATGGTCTTCTTTTCCTTTGCAGTTCCTCAACTATACCCACACAGATTATTTGCCTTCCAACTCTATATGATTTCATGTTATTGATTTCATTTCATTCCTGAGTAGCAAGGTAATCCTGCTTCCTTTCCCCATCTGCCTGTACTTTTGATAGGATGTGAATGCTTGGATATTTAGCTCCCTGCCCTGGTCCCTTACAGCCATGTCTCTGTGATACCCATACCTTCATACCTGGCAGTTTCAATCTGCATTAAACCCTCAAGAATTTTAAAGCCCTATCCACAGCCGTGGACCCAGCATGCATCAGGTGGAGTCCGTCCTATCAAAGCAGCTCCCTCCCTAGTACTGATGCCATTTGATAGAATTTAAACCCATTTCTCCCACATCAATTTTTGAGCCACACTTTTGCCTCCTTAATCTTGTTACCTCTGTGCTCATTTGCTTGTGGCTCACATAGTAATCCAGAGATAACAGGCTTAGGGTACATTCACCTTCAGATAGTCACAGAGATATGTCTGATAACTATGCAAAATAAGCTGCGTACTTGCTTATAATTTCCAAATTTTTATGTCCACAGCATAGATTGAGCACTAACTAATTTTATAATTCATGACCGGTTAACCCTTTTAAAACTCTTCCTACCTGTTCTATAAAACATCTGTAATTCCTTTCATAACTGTCGAAGTTATCCACCCACTCCCATTTTGAGGAATGATCATCACTAATTTTAGCATTGAAATTTCAAACAATGAATGTTAAAGACTTGGTTTTAGAAATAAATTTGAAACTGAAGGTACACATCAGGCCAAACATGTCAATTCCTGCTCTGTTGTGAGTTTATTTGGCTTCAGTTGCAATATGTATTGGGATAAACCAACTGATCCCTCTGCCTCAAGATTCATCCTCTTGATTGCTGCAAAGTTTGTATGATATGTGGCTGCCAAATTATGAGATTAGATACAACTCTAGCCTATTTCTTGAGGTGCATGTTCATGCTAATCCTTTGTTGACTGTTATTATAGAGTCATTAATGTTTACATCACAGAAGGAGGCTCTTTGATCCACCATGCCCGTGCTGGTCTTTGCCAGTGCATTCCAAAACAAATCCTACCATTATACATCCTCCCCATAGTAGTGTCTTTCTCTGATTTAAAGTATTTATTTAGTCTTCCCATTAAGAAAATGAAATGACCGCTGCCTCACCATGAATGGTAAGAGGTTGAAAAGTGTAAATGTACAACAGAATGTAGGTATCGTCATCAATAAGTTTCTGAAGGCTAACGTGCAGGTGTAGCAAGCTCTGAGGAAGGCTGATGGAATGTTAGCCTTTATTGCAACAGGATTTGAGTGTCATCTTGTGTCAATTCTCTTTGGAATATGCTTAGACTTTACCTGGGCTATCATGTGCAGTTTTGGCCTCCTTGTCCCAAGAAGTATACTATTATTGCCAGAGACAGAGTGCAACAGAAGTTCACTAGACTTGTTTCTGGGGTGATAGACCTCTTCTATGAAGGGACATTGGGTAAGCTGGGCATGTATTCCACAGAGTTTTGACAAATGAGAGATGATTTCATTGAAACTTACAAGCACTTTAAAGGGATATAGGGCAGATCAGATGTTTCCTTTGGTTCAGAAATTTAGAACCAGAGAGTACAATTGAAACATAAAGAGGATGTCACTTAGGTTCTGAGATGAAGAACATTTTTTTTGTTGATTTAGGGTTGTGAAATTTGAAATTTTCTACGCCAGAGGGTGTAGATGCTCCGCCTCAGAGTTTGCTTGAGGTTGAGGATTGACGGATTTCTGATTACCAATGGCATAGAGTAATGGGGATGATGTGGGTGAAGGGTCTTGAAATGTTTGATCAGCTTGATCACATTGAGTAGCTGAGCCTACTTGATGAGTTGAATGACCTATACCTGTCCCTATGAAAGCACACCCCTTTATTTTATTAGGTACGTGTTACTGTTCATGGATCAAAGAAATGTATTTCTTTGATTCGGATCAGACCAGAATAAGTGCAAGTGTAGAGACTCAAGATATTTCCTTGAAGTGAAAATGTCCAAGGACTGGTGTAAGTTGTGCAGTGTCAAACAGGTCGTCATAAACAAATAAAGTAGGTATGCTCCCCCTGTCTGGCACTCAGCAACAGAAAGGAAGGAAACGCAACCTGTCAATCTCAATTAGCATATAAACAGTACGTGAATAGAAAATTAAATCCAGCAACTTAATGACTTTTTTTCGAAAAATTAATGTTTATATGGCTTATTTAGAGCCATGTAATTAGCTCAAATGGTTAATGTTAGTGTTCAAATGCTACTTGAGTTATCTCTTTTTTTTTACCATGCTTCCATATCCCTTCATTTCCTTTGCCTGCATGTATGCTAATTTTCTACTTTCATTAAGAAGGAATAGTTAAAAGCATTGAAATACCCTTTGGGTCAAGGGTTTGCAAATTTCTTTTACCTGCATTTTTGAGAAACTTGCACTGAGGTATAAGACTGCTTGGCAAACTAAGTTTGCATATTCCAGGATTCAATTATATAACAAAGGATCTTTGAACTCTGTTTCCCTGTATCAGAACATCTGCCTGAAGTAATCTCCTGACCAACTGCGATAAAAACAGAAAACAGGGAGTCTGTATTAAAATCTTTCTTCCATCTTCTCTGTTATTCTTTGTGCTTTTCATTGTTACAATCCAGCTTCTTGAGGAGAGTGTAAAACAGTATTGTCAGCGTGCTGGACAGTGAGTGAAGTTACACTGCTCTCAAAATGCACTGAGCATAAAATGTCAAGGCAGTGACGGAGCAAAGAGAGACTTGATATGAAGTCCCTGTGTTTAAAAGTAACAGCACCTCAAAAAAAAATTCGTACAGAGGTTTCCCATGTCTTGCTTCTTTTTCTCATTATGTTTATTCTTCATATTAATGATCTGCTTTACTCATTTTTAAGCTAGTCTTTCATTTAGTTTATTCTAATGTACTTTTATTAATTTTTGACCATCTTCAGGGTAGAAATTGCATTCTCATAATGCAATTAGTGAATCACTACAAATTCATTCCTTCCATGCCTTCAGTGGCCAGTAAAATTTTTGTTTGTCTAAAATTTGCAACTTTTTCCATCTCATAATTCTGGATATTAGCTACTTCCATGTATGTTATTAGTTGTGCCTCTTATCACCCATTTTTCTTATAAATGGCACTGTCTTCTCATCCATTGCTGAAGCTCTATTCATGGAATGTCATTTCCTCTGTTCCCCCAATGTGTCTTAATGTTTTGTAAATTCCCAAGTCTAATGCACTATTTTTGCCTCTGCTTTTCTAAAACCCTTCCAGCAATGTGGGACACAATGAGGGAAATCTCTAAGCTTGAATTAGTGCAGAGTTGTGGAAACTCCAAAAGATATATAAAAACGATGGCTGGTCAATTGTGGACATGGAGGAGATGGCCTTGTGGTATTATTGCTAGAATCTAGAGACACAAGTAATGTTCTGGGGACTCGGGTCTGAATTACACCATGACAGAGGATGGAATTAAAATTCAATTAAAAATCCCTTAACTGTTTTCTGAAATAGCCTAGCAATCCATTTTACTGCTCCTTGGATGCTGCCTGAACTGCTGTGCTTTTCCAGCACCACTAATCCAGAATCTGGTTTCCAGCATCTGCAGTCATTGTTTTTACCTAGCAATCCAATCAGTTGGAACAATCTCAAAAGAAAGGCTCAGAAAATAAATTAAACCAGACAGACATCTAGCATCAACCTCGGCACTGGAAACAGCAACAGCAAACACCAAACCTTGCAAAGTCCTCCTTACAAACGTCTAGGGGCCAAAATTGGGAGAGCTGTTTGTCTGAACTAGTCAAGCAACAGCCTGAGATAGTCATGCTAACAGAATGATACCTTATAGATAATCATACCTTCCCTTATAAATAATGTGCCAGACCCCACCATCTCCTGCCACACTGGCAGGAAAGATCTAGCATGGGTGACAGCGAAGTGGCGTATTGTTGGGAGAGAGTTGCCTGGGAGTGTTCAACATTGACACCAGTACTGTGAACTTGAATGGCACCAGGTAAAACATGGGCAAGGAAACCTCCTGTCATTACCACATACTGCCAACCCTCAGAATGATCATTTACAAAAAGCCGGGCAAATCCAACCTGGATAATTACCACCCTATCAGTCTACACGTGACAAATAGTAAATGACAGAAGATATCTTCAATAGTACGATCAAGCAGTACTTGGTTAGCAGTAGTCTGCTCACTGACACTCAGTTTGGGTTCTGTCAAGGCCATTCAGTTCTTGACGTTAATATAGCATTAGTTCAAGCATGGACAAATGAGCTGAATTCCAGAGGTCCTTGACATCAAAGCTGTGTTTGACAGAGTGTGGCATCAAGGAACTCTAGCAAAACTGGAGTCAGTGAGAATAAGGAGAAAGAAAGAAAGAAAGATGGCTATGCTTCTTGGAGGTCAGTCATCTCAGTTCCAACTACACTGCAGATGTTCCTCAGGGCAATTTCCTCGGCTTAACCATCCTCAGCTTCTCCATCAATGATCTTCCATCCATCATATTATCAGAAGTGGGGATGTTCCCTGATGATCACACAATTCAACACCATTTCCAACTCATCAGACATTGAAACACCCCTTGCTCTTATGCCAGACTTGTGCTGAAAAGTGGCAGGAATGTTCATGCCATTATAAATGCCAGGCAATGACTTTCTCCAACAAGAGTAAATCTAACCATCATCCCTTGACATTCAATTGCACTACCATCACTGAATCCAGACTATCAACATCTTGGGAGTTAACATTGACCAGAAACTGAACTGCATGAGCCATGTAAACACAGTTGCTACAAGAGCAGGTCAGGGGCTAGGAATCCTGCAGTATGCAACTCACTTCCTGATTCCCAAAGTCTGTCAACCATCTACAAGGCAGAAGTTAGGAGTATGATTGAATGCTTCCCATTTACCTGGGTGAATATAACTCCACTAATAGTAAAGAAGCTTGATGTCATCCAGGACAAGCGGGCTGAATTGATTGGCAGTACATCCACAAGTATATTCATTCTCTCCACCACCAAAGTTCAGTTGCAGCAGCCTTCTAGAAGATGCTATTTAGAAGATGCACTGCAAGGATTCACTGCGACTCCTCAGACAGCAATTTCCAAACCCATGACTGCTTCCATCTGGAAGGACAAGGGCCACTCGAGAGCGCCACCACCTACAAATTCCCCTCGAAGGCACTTACCATCATATATATAATTGTTTCTTCAGTATTGCTGGGTTAAAGTCGTGGAATACTAACCCAAATGCCATAGTGGTACTACCTATAGAACATACAGTGATGCAAGAAGGCACCTCACCGTCACCTTCTCGGGGGCAACTGTGGCTGACACGGCTGTTTTCTGCTTCCATTCGGCATATTTCTGTGCATTTACCTTATGGCATTTGACACAGATGATGCCTCTCCTGAGCCCTGAAAATGACGTTATCTCAGCTGACTGTTATGTAGCATGGGTTCTTTAAACTCGTGTCAACAGCATCCTTATAAAATGTTTTTCTCTCTGACATTCCACAGCATTTTGCTTTGGGAGTTTTCTTCTCACTGACATGCGGGCTTCTTCCCAGACCTGACTGCTTTGATGTCCGCTAATAAGAACATCTTTGCTCTTATGCGCCTCTTCCCCCTGCATTAAACTTTCTCTGGCCCCTTTTCTCTTCCTGGTTGGAAAACTCAAATCAGCAAACTCCTTAACAGTAATGTCTCCAGGTAGGTTGCTGGTCATTTAGCTGAAATCACATGACTTCTTTTAAATGCTACATTGAACTCAGTATTCAAAATGCCAGTCTGACCATTTTTTCGATAGTCAGATCTTCACAGAACTGAAAACTAAAATATTTTTTTCTTAATATTAGGACCCAAATTCTTAAATAATAGTAGATTATGATCCTTCATAATAATAGCAGTAACCTGTATGGCCTGGATTGCTGTTTTTTTAATTGCTTTGAATTAAACTATATGAAGAAAATACAAATCAAATGTACTCAATTGTATGCTGCTGACTTGATGGCCTTTTGACTTGTAAGACTACGTTTTTTTAGTAAACTCGATAAGTTAAACATAACCTGCTGTGGTTCAGGAGTCCTACTCTAACATGACAGTCTCTGCTGTCTTTGCAGAAGTGGAAGATCATTGGCTGAGAAAGTGCACTATTCACTGGGCTCTATTTTGGCTTGCTTTCTGCAGTTTTACTGGGCCTTCCTACTTGACCAGTTGAGCTTTTTGTTGCCTCTTCAAATGCTTTGCCAAACAATCAGCCTCTGGAAACAATGTCTGTCAGTGATTGTCTCTGAGGTGTCAGTGTCAATGTCCACTACCTTCATATCTCTCTTGCAGATATCTTTGTCACAGAGAAATTGACTCCTTGGACGTAAGTACTGCAACCAACCTGGTGCAATGCCTCCTTTTTTTTTGTTCCTTTGCACTTAACCAGAGATGTTGAGAGGGCATCGACATGTTTGTGGAGCTCAAGATGTGCATACTCTTTGGTCACATCTGCTCTCTGGAGAGGACTCGACTTGCATGGAGAATGGTATCACTGGCTGATGCCATTAGTAAGGATTATTTATCACACCGGTTAGTGATCACTCACTTCAAATTTACTCATCACAGTCCATCTGTTTCAATGGGTGCTTAGAGTCTCTGCTCGCCATGTGAGTGGACCAGGCAAACGAATGAAAACAAAAGAGAAAAGACACTGACTTATTGATTGGAAAGCTAGAAAGACAGAACCATGCATATGCGAGTGATAGAGGACTAGCAGTTGATTAATAACATTTGGAAGACATCTGTGATTGAGCAATGTTAAGTTTCACTAAGAGTCTCATTACTCTCAATAATACAATCATCCAGAATTGGTTCTGAATGTGTTTTCACCATTCATTTCTCAACTCAAAGAAAATCAGTTAATCTTATGACGATTAATTCTCCCAACATCTCACTTCATTACTACTCTCGGATGACATCATAGCTTGACTTTGACGTCACCCACTGAAGTTAAATGTGGTTGTGTTCTGGTTCTGACACTTTTTGATCTGTTCTCTGTGCTGAAGTCATATATGTTCTTGACATCTACAGAAGATATTTACTTGCATACAAGAATGGGCAGAAAGCCTTGCATGCCTGAGATCCTCATCGGAGAGTTCCTTTTTATTGATGGTCCTATATTAGCTTTCTACAGTAAGGAATACTGAACTTACAAATGGATGACTTGCTCATGTCTGCAAAGAGTTGGGCTTCACCATCAACGTCAGGAAAACAAATGTCCAGGATGTTGCCATACTGCCTTTTGTCAGCATTGACAATGTGATCCTGGATGTTGGTTATGGCTTCTCATATCTAGGCTCACAATTGCCAGCAATCTGTCACTTGATATTGAAAATAAAAGTTCAGCTCAAAAGCTGCAGCTATTATGACCAAATAAGTGTGTGCAGAACAAGAACAAACTGACAGAATATCAAACTGAAGAGTGTAACAAACCTGCCTCCTCAGTGTGCTCTTGTGTAGTGATGAGACTGAATAATGTGTGCTAGGTAGGAGAAAACACTGAACAGTTTGAAAATTCACTGTCCCAGAGGTATCTTCAGTATCTCTTGGCAGGAGAAGGTCACTGATTCAGAAGTCCAGGTATGAGTTAGAGTAAAACCTATAATAATTACTAGTACTTGACAGATAGGAACATCATAATTTTAGTTGATTTCTGAGCATCTACAGCCAGGAGATGCTAAGTAGCAAATTTAATCTGTGAGCAACAACTGACTGTCTGGCTCTTTATTCAGAAATAAGTGTATTGAGATGTATTCTTCAGTAACAATGCTGATCTGAACAAAATGTCATAAGTGAACTGCTAACAGAATTTTTGTTCTAGTTCAGTGTCCATTTGGTCACTGATAAAATGGATTGAGAATGCCGACAGACCACAACTAAATTGCTTACAGCAATCTGTTTGACCAAAGTATCTGGCTTATGCTTATGTTATCAAAATAAAGTCATGTGTAGTTTACATGTTAAGGACATATATGGAAACCACAGGGTGATGTAAATATGAGTGACTTTGATATTAACAATCAACAATGAGGTTTGAATTTTAAGAAACCATTTTCTCTTACAAATTGGATAAGGGGCCGAATGACAAGATAAAGTATTTTGTGTTAAGAGTATAATTCTCTGTTTTCAGCTTGGTGGCTGATGTGATCGTGTTCAATTCAGCATTTAATATGGAATCATTCCTCACATCCATTGGCACTTTCATGAAGCTAATACCTGATCATCGACCCAGAGAACTTGAGAAACTCATCAGGCCCAAGTGCCAAGTATTGTATTTTCCAATCATATTTCCTGACATTACCAGGTTAGTAACCAGGAAACACTGATATTTAAAGTTCTCTAAAGAGCTGACAAGAGTACAGTGATCTTTTTTGACTTTGTATTTCTATGCTTATTTTTAATTGTGATAGTTTGTTCTGCTCAAAACAAGAACTCATTCAGTGAAGGTAAGTCAATTGATGAGTACATAAGGTTATTGGTGAAACATTGAATAAGTATAGAGCCCTTTCTTTACAGTTGTAGCATATTTTGGAGAATCATTTCTTTCCTGTTGTATTTTAGAAGAGCATTTTATCAATATTGTGTAAAAATATATTGTATTAAAAACAGATGTTTTTAATGTAAGGAACAACTTTTTTGAAGTTCCAATCTGCACTTGTATTGTACTTTATAGCTATAGTAATTCATATGAAATGTCATATTTAAAATAAGCCTATCAGTGCTGATAGGAATAAGAGAGAATATTTTCTTACAAACTTTATGGGCGGCATGGTGGCACAGTGTTTAGCACTGCTGCCTCACAGCACCAGAGACCTGGGTTCAATTCCCGCTTCAGGCAACTGTCTGTGTGGAGTTTGCACATTCACCCTGTGTCTGTGTGGGTTTCCTCCGGGTGCTCCAGTTTCCTCCCACAGTCCAAAAATGTGTAGGTTAGGTGAACTGGCCATGCTCAATTGCCCATAGTGTTAGGTGAAGGGGTAAATGTAGGGGAATGGGTCTGGGTGGGTTACTCTTCGGAGGGTTGGTGTGGACTTGCTGGGCCGAAGGGCCTGTTTCCACATTGTAAGTAATCTAATCTAAAAAAAACTAAGAATGCCAAATTCGTGAAGAGTGCAAAATCATTGATGCTTGTATAAGGGTGTTCAACCCTTAACAATGTTTGGTTATATTGTAAAATTTTACCATTTTTTCAGATGATGTAGTATACTTGATAACAAGAAGTTTTAAACAATAGCTTTCATTGCCTAATTGGAAGTGTTATAATGTTTTCTTCCTGTGTTGTTATTAACCTTATATTCAGAGAAACAAAGGGTAAGAGTTGCAACACATCTTTTAAATGAAAAGATTTTGGCTATCTTCTAGTCTGTGTTGCCTTAGTAGAATCTTTTTTCAAAAAAGCAGACTACATAATAATATTGTAATCAAATAAGAACTTGAGATCAGCTGCAACTATGACACTGATTGATAACTAGTGCAAAATCTGAATTAAACTATTGATGCACAAAAAATGATCGCTCCCCCTTCCCGTGAAAATATGCAGAATGAGAAGGGAGTATATAATGTTTCACAAATGACATTATGATTGACCGCATTAATATTCAATTTTTTCCTTTATAGGTACAAAAACATTAAATGCTCATTCTAACGGTCTATCATTTGTCACCATCAATACAATAAAGATTATAATGGAAGCTCACTTTCAACTCACTTTCTTATTCCATGCGTGAGCACGGCATGCTATTTAAACTGCATTTGTGATAACAGTATAGAAGAGCTCATTTATCTCACTGTGAACAGTAAAGTATTATTAGCCCAGTTTGTTTTAGTAATTATAAGCTGCTTAAGTCATTACTGTACAGTAATGGAATTATTTGATTGTACATATCAAAACTGAGATTGTGGTAAATTTGCATATTTTCTATTATCTAATGACATTCATCTACACCTGCCGAAACATTCCACATATAAGGTGACATCGGTCAAAATGAGAGTTTTCTTTCCAAAATGAGAGCTTATATTTTAATCAGTTCATTTAGCTTTCTTGGTGTTGGTATCTCTATAAAAGAGATTTGACATTGAAATAATTGAATCAAAGATGAATATTCAGCTCAAGAATTTATGAATAAAAATAGGTTATCATACTTGAGTTTAAAGCACTTGTTTTTAAAATGAAAGCCATTAAACATCGGCACTGGATAATGTGGGAGTTGCGTCAGGGTGACTGCTGATCAGCCAAACCTGTAGGTGCATCATAAGCCTGCTGTTGTAAGTGTCATATGTTGTCTTTGAAACCCCTCTTATTATGATTTAACTGCTTTTGAAAATATCCAGATTGAGCATGAAAGACTCTGAACATTATGGTGGCTAATTTGAAAGCCCCAATTAAAGCATTAGCCCAGAAATTCAATGGATACAGTTGATTCTACAGGTTAGATGGTGCTCCATTGGGACCATGCTGAAATCCTAACACTGCTGACTTCACAGAGATTCCTTGGGAAATTGAAATTTCCTTGAGTAATCCTTAGCATCTGGAAACCTCTGAAAAAGTTGCAGCTCTCTGTTGGAGTTGGAAATTTTGACATGTTCTGACTTAATTAAGCTTAACAGTTACCCCAGAAAGGTTAGAGGATTAAAAGCAGTCTCTAATGTTGTCCTCACATGGTCTGGACTACATGTGACTCCAGACCCACAGCAATGTACTTGACTCTTAACTGCCCTCTGGGCAGTTAGGGATGGGCAATAAATGCTGGCCTAGCCAATGGCACTGCGTCCTGTGCATGAATAATAAAAATGCCTGGATAACTATTAAATTGAAACGCTGACTGATCACTGATGATCTATCCACCCCAACAATGACAACAGTTCGACATAACAATCTCTGACACCACTGGACCCAAGACCAATCCTCCTGTTCCAATGCCACCTCCCGGATCTGATTCTCTTGGATACAACACTTTCTTCCCTAAGATACTGGCCCCAAACCCACACCCACTTTCCAACGCAACAACACCCCCTGTCCAACAACCAAAAGAGTATTACACTCTTTCTACACACCTCTCACTAAACCCTTATGTTTACCCTACGTTTTTGCCTTTTCTCTGGAGCTGTCAAAGCTGCGCAGGACATTGAAATTGCAGAATATGGCGTATTTACAGCTGGAAAAGATGATATGGTTTCCATGCTGGTCTACTACATTGTTGGGTGTGATCATTTTTTAACTTGGTCTCTGCTGGTTTGCAACAGAAGGCTCCTGTTAAAGAAATTTACCGGCAGGCTAATCAAAATGTATGCTGTGTATTTGAAAAAAATTTTTCTCGGCGTTTCCAGTCTTGACTGGAAAGTCACTGCCATTCTCTTTACGTCTTGATCTTAATTGCAACTGCTAGCAATGAAACTTTAACATCTGGGAAATACAACTAACTTTCAAAGTGATAATTGTGTTTTTTGCATAAACTATTTATTTTGTAACTTACTATATATAGTTTTAATGTTACGATATCAATACTTTCTATTTTCTGGGCTCATTGGATAGAGAGTGCTTTTCCTTCTTTGTGAGCAGGGTTAAAGTTATAATGGTAACAGTTTGTGTATTTTAAACTGTTGTGTTCTACTGGGAATAGGTCAGATGAAGATTTAATAGATGAAGACACTGCCTTCTGTGTTGCTAAAATATGCAATATGTAAAATCTCAGATTTGATGTCACAGTTTTTCTGAGTTAGTGAAACTTGGCCACAGCTGATGTTGGTATTCTTCACTTAGGAGGGAAAATTATCATGGGTCCATCTAGTAAGTGACAGTGTTGAAAGCATGTGGATGTTAATATGCTGAAAAGACTCATTGGCCCAAATCCGTTGGTCTTTGGATCATCAAAGACTGGAAAGGTAATTGAAAATATGTTTGGGGTCCTATGGAGACCTTAGCTTATTGATCTTCATGGGAATGGCTTGGGAACTTGAACTTCCAATGGTCAATTTCCCTGTGCCCTGGGACCTTCTACAAAAGCTTTCGACTTGGAGGTAAGTTCTGGACCAATCTTTAGTTGTTTACCTGGGTGGTTAAATATTGGAAATGCTAAACATATTAAAATCTTCACTAACTCCTGAGCAATTATTGTACTGAGGTCTCCCAGTCATGAACCTTGACTCCTACCTTGATTCCCCTGACTACCCCTTGTCCACTGAATCAACAGCACTACTCAATGTCAACCACGATACCCTGTGATCCCTCCCTGACGAGCCTGCTGACTAGACTTACTTCCACCACCCGACTTGACTAGTCCTCGACCTGACTACCCTCCCACAACCAGTCATGATCACCCCCACCAGCTAACTGCCCTTCCCAACCCATTTTGACTAATTCCTGACCTGACCAGCCCCTGAGCTAACTTCTCCTTCTGACCCAAGCAGTCCCCAACCTAATTATCTCTGTCAAACCGACTAGTATGTTTCTCTCAATTACTTAACCCTTGACCCCAGAGCTACCGTGAAAACTAGACCTGATTAATTTCCTTCTCAATTTGAATAACTTCCATCCCCAACAGGTCATGATCACTCCTCACTATCTGACTGTCCTCCATCCTGACCTGACTAGCCTTGGAACTGATCACACCTTCCCTCCCTGAACCTGACCTGACAACCTCCTGGTACAGCCTGACCAACCGTTACCACCTATTCGCTCACCCATATACCCATCTTGCCTATTTGTTACCACTCACCCTAACTGTTTACTCATTCATCCACTTACTAATTCTCCTGTTCACTAACATTAATCAACCGTCATCTATTGACTCATTGACTAGCATTCACACTGGACCTTTAAACTTACATTATAATAGCTCGTACCAAAGGAGTTGTATTCATGAGCTGCCAGTCTCATCTCATTCTAGCGACATTGTGGATCTCTTCAGTAGATGATGTGCACAGGATTTCTGGAAGAAATGGCAAGAAACACAGAGTAGCATAGTGGCTTGGAAAAGTTTGTGTGGAATGACAGCCTGATGATGATTGCTGTTTTGTGGAAGATCCCTGTAATTGATATGTCATGAGTCAACAGCTGTATAAGATTCGACTTGAGCACAGACCAATAATTCAACAAAGGTGCAGTGCCTTCAGATGATTAAATTGGCAGAGAAAGCAGAGTTGAATTTCTTTAAAGAAGGATTCCCCATAAGAAAATCTCTGAGATGAGCTAAAGAAATCTTGAATTTTTCTCTTGTATCATATTTGTTGTTTCTTAATTTTATCTCTAGGAAGTAATTACAAAATACCCATTTTTTTTCGCACAAAAAAAAGCATTATCTTGCACGAGAGCAATCATTTCTTGTACAGAAATCTGGATTCTTGAGAAATATATCCCATGCACCTAGCAGCTCCATGATGAAGATACTACATCTACAAATCACTCCTGGTCCCATACTGCTTGAACTAGAAAGGGCATTCTGTAGACCATTAAAATCAGAATGGCTGAGTTTATGGTATAAATTCCAACATCAGGAGGCACAATGTCCTGATATACACAGAGGTTAAAAAGGTCATTCTTAGAAACCTAGCATTTGACTGCCTGTGAATTACAAAGAATTAATGTGAATAATTTAGCTGCAAGAGGTGTCAGGGGAATTATGATCACTGAATCCCTATATTCATTTACCACCTTAGGATCATTCAGAAAATGGCTATTCATTTCATATTACTGTACACACAGACATGTTTGCACACATTGTGTATGCAGTCATGGAACATGAGCGTTACTGCTAGGGTTAGTTACCTGTTTCTTTGCCATTGCCTTGATCCACTACAATCCACATGTGTAGGTACAAGCACAGTGCTGTTAGGAAGTGAGTTTCAGGATTTTCATCCGGCAATAGTATAGGAACAGTGATTTAGGGATGATAACTCAGAGAGGGATTTGGAGGTGGTGATCATCGTTCCCACTGGCTGCGCAGGCCTCAGGTCTATGTGCAGCAGTGACTTGTGGAACCAGATGTCAGTGCCATGATTGCCAGGCCAAAGCTGATCACTGTGCTTGGAACATCAGAGGGACACAGCTAGTTTTGGTACGAGTCTTCACTACTGTAGCTGAGATGTCAGCGCCCATAGCTTTACTAAATCTGGTGTGTTCAGTCATTTTGTGACATTGGTGAGGTTTCTTCTAGAATACAATGTGCAGTTCCGGTCGCCCTGCTAGAGGAAGGACATTATTAAATTGGAGAGGGTTCAGAAAAGATTTACCAGGCTGTTGCTGGGAACGGAGAGTTTGAGTTATAAAAGTGGGCTGGGACTTTTTCCACTGGGGTGGAAGACACCGAGGGGTGACATTATAGAGGCAGATTTTTAAAGTGAGTGGAGAAAGTTTTAAAAGTGACCTGGAGGACAAATTGTTTTTTACATAGAATGGTTTTTGTAATGAAATGCCAGAGGAAATAGTGGATACAGTTACAACATTTAAAAGATATTTGGACAGGTATACGAATAGGAAAGGTTTGGAGGGATATAGGTGATACGCAGGCAAGTGGGACAGGTTCAGTTTGGGAATATGGTTGGACTTAAGGGTCTGTTTCCATGCTATATGACTCAACGATTCTCAGGAGGAGCTGAAATGGATTGTTGATTTGGCACTTCTGGCAAATGCTTCAGTTTTGTCTTCTGTGCTGACTTATTGATTTGATGATTTGATTGGTGTGCAAACATTGGTGGGGGCAGTGCAACACAGGAACAATAGTTATATGACCGAGGAATTAAATTACTTGTGATGACATTAGTTTGAAATATTTTCATGGTTTTTGTAACTGGCATCATAATTACAAACAGATGGCATTGTCAAAGTTTGATGACTGTAATTGTTTTTAAGTTGAATATTTCCATGCAATTCTTAAATGTATCTGCCTGATCTGTTGTGAGCAGAGCACGTGTCAAAAGCTTATTGGATACAAGTTGTAATTTTGATTCTGTGTTTGAATGTGGCAGTAAAACTGACAGTGATTAAGCAAACATCACAGAGAAATGGGCCTGAAGGTTTGGGCTTGTATTTCATCTGAAACACTCTGTTTGATTTTAAACCTGACTGTCCTTTTGTGCCACCTACTTGAGAGACTATTTTCTTTAAACTAACATAACTAAGTTTATGTTAGTAACTTAGTGAGACCATTTGCCAAGTCTTACGCCAGGAATGAAGTTCTTCAGCTCCCATTTATGTTAAGTGTTAGATTAAAAGGGCTTGATATCTCTTGATTTCGAATTACCATTCATCCCATATTCCTCATAATCTATTGATCTCCAATTTAAAATTATTGTATGAGTCAGCCTCTGTTATATTTGCCAGAGAGACAGTTTGACACTAATCTGACCCTTTTCCTGAAGATGTGTTTCCTAATATTTTGTCCTGAATGACCTACTTCAGATTTTAAGGTTGTGACTTCCTGTTGTAGATACTGTTATCAGTCTTACCAATTCCTTTCATATTTGTGGAACCCTAAGGTTCAGTGGTTAGCACTGCTACCTCAGAGTGCCAGGGACCTGGGTTTGATATCATCCTCGGGTAACTGTCAGTACGGAGTTTGCACATTCTTCCCATGCCTGTGTGTGTATCCTCCGGGTGCTCCACTTTCAGCCCACAATCCAAATATGTGCAGGTTAGGTAGATTGGCCATGCTAAATTGCTCATAGTTTACAGAGATGTGTAGGCTCGGTGAGCTCGCCATGGGAAATGTAGGGTTACTGGGATAGAGTGGGTCTAGGTGGGATGCTCTTTGGAAATTCAGTGCAATTTGATGGGCTGAATGGCCTGCCTCCACACTGTAGGGATTCTATTCTTAACATTGCTTATTTCAAGGGATTTATGCCTAGTTAATGGAATATCCCCACTCGATCTACCTCTGAGTAATATTTTGCTGAATTTCTGCTGCACTCTTCCTTGATGTTCTAAGTTACAGTACCAAGAACAATGCACAATATCCTGTTGAGCCTGATGGTGATCACTTGTGAGACATGTATCCCAGATGTAATGTAACTGGTTGTTAAGTAATTTGTAATAAACCTATTTACTGTTCATCAAATTGAGTCTGTCTTCTACCAAAGAAGATCATTCTTTCTCCATTCTCCACATGGTATCAGTACCATAAACTAATACCAGCAAGAAGGACTGGTAGTAGTTAAACTACCCACAGCTTCTCAGTCCCACGGTTATGTCAGTTATCCATTGAACCTATCCTTACAGACTTATATGGACTTATTGATTCCCAGTTGCTTCAATTCAGAATACTTATCCACATATTTAAATTGTTAAATGCCCTTATTCCTCCTTAACTCTATAATCTTTTCTAGCCCGATTACTATTCTGTAGTTTATTCGCATACATCCATTTCTCATTCACCCCACCATTATGGCCGTGTATTCAACTCTTAAAGGCCCCACCTCTCAGATTTCTTATCTGAGCAGTTCCACTTCTCCACTGACCATTTCTCCTTAATTTACACTTATCTGACAAAGCTTTTTATCACTCCGTCTAAAGTGTTTCTTTCTTAGGGTCAATTTTCTGTCCAATTCTGCCCTTGTTGATCCCTTGGAAAGTGTTTCTTCACTAGAGCTTCTGTTAAACTGCAAGTTGTAATTGTTGTTGTCTTTGTGATGATGGGTGTCAGGTCCGAAACTCAGCTCAGGAATAAATAATACAGCAAGGAGGTTGCAAATTGTGCAATTCAATTTTAGTTATCAGAAGAAATAGTTAGGTATGGAGTCTGTGATTAAAACAGCAGAGGTTAGCTTCAATGTTCCCAATTGCTACCCATGTAAAATTCGATGTTAGACAAGCAATTTCACAACTAATCAGTAGTAAGTTAAAAATCACACAACACCAGGTTATAGTCCAACAGGTTTAATTGGAAGCACACTAGCTTTCGGAGCGACGCTCCTTCATCAGGTGGTAGTGGAGGGCTCAATCCTAACACACAGAATTTATAGCAAAAATTTACAGTGTGATGTAACTGAAATTATACATTGAAAAATTGATTGTCTGTTAAGCTTTTCATCTGTTAGAATACAGTGATAGTTTCACTTCTTTCATGAGTAAATCACAAAACCTTTTTTTTAAAAAGTTGCATTCTCGGGTTAGCTGTTAACAATGGTGATAGCTAGACAATACGTTGAAGGTGTTGGCCCCCTGTGTTCTCTGTCTATGCCATGATGTTTAGATTGATTCTAATCTAAAAAGTGAGATAACGCAATTTTACATAAATTCATGCAGTTTTTGAGTTCAAGAAGGTACTGAATACGTTAAGGGACTTTGGCAGTATGCAGAGACAAAATTGAGATTTCAGAGGAAACACAAAGTCCCAACAACACACTTACCTAACACCAAGCATCGTCTTCCTGCAGAGTCTGCAGATCATACATTAAACATTGCAGCCCTTTCTGAACGCAATGATTTGGAGTAGAAGCCAGCCATCCCAAAGAACTGCCTAAGTGAAAAAAGACAAGAAGATGTAAATAAATGGATTCTTGATTAACTCATGATGTTCTGTTGCTTGGTTGGGAAGAAAAACCATTGTTGGAAACATTTTGGCACCGGTTAGATAGATATGAGTTGCACCATGTAAAGCAGCTGAGGTGACGTAGTAGAGAATGATGTGATTAATTACCACAATTGTAAGGAGGATGACGATACCCACAATAACTGTAGACCACAGGGAATAGAATGTTAGTGCAGCCATTTTCTTTTACATGATGGAGTTGTGATGAAATTGGTTAAAATTCTGGGAAGGTAAACATTTGAATGCTTTGGAGAAGAAAGAAACCTTGGGATTTTGGAATGGGCAGTAGCTTTCAAGGACAAGTGGGATGAGGAGGGTATTGTTTGCACTGTTGAGAGGGAGTGAGCTATTGAATGATGAGTGGGAACCACTAAAAATACCACCTCAACTGGTGGTCAAAAAGAGAATTTGGATGGTCACTGTTTCAGTGGGAAGATTATGTGATCATGTCCACTCCCAACTTGATCAAGAAGCAAATGGTTCCAGACCATGAAGTGCAAGGATGTTTAATTCTGTTGTGCTGATTCTTAATTGGGGGTCTCAGTCCATTTCCGTCCCATTTCTAAAACAGTTTAAGGAAGAAGTTTAATTAAGATTTTCAACAAACTTTGGGCAAGTCGGTCTGCCTACGAGAATTGTAACTTCTGGATTTCAGTTGAATAAAAATCTGGCCTTTGTCACAAGGTAATAGCAATATTTTGGTCATTGGTTTTCAGAGGTTGCTCCAACATATTGAGTAGGCATAATAAGGAAGAAGTAAATCAACAACTACAAATGTTTTAAACTTCTGACATTTGAGTACCCTATTACTGTAATATTTTTATATAACATTGTATTTAGGTTGAAACCTTAAAAAGGATCTACCAGCAATTTAAACATTTTATTGTAAATCAGTTTAATCTCCAAGTCCATGTTAATGTTAATAGGTTGTCATTTGCTAAATTAAATATTTTCAATATTTAGTATGTCCTTAATGAGAGTTTGATAGCTTCCTATTTTCAACCTTTACAAGATAAAATACAAAGTTAAAGTATCATGATTTAGGATTGAAACTGGAAATTATAAAATCTCCCATCTTAATTTGATCTCTCTTCTTGATCCCACTGTCGGCGAAGCCTCTGTGCTGCATTATCCAAGTAACTATACTTAACCTATATCTGGGTACGAACATTTCTATTTATAAAGTATTTACAAATCTAAAGCTTTTTTTAATGTGAATTTCTACTACAATAAAAAAACGTACAGGCCTCTAAATTGGAAACAATTTCCAATAAAAATTAATTCATGACTTTCAACAGCATGTCTGTTTGCCAGAAAAACATTCTATCCTCACCTCTTTCTTTGCAAGCATGCATGTTCACATACATACAAATAGCAGATGTTGTAATTTACTCTTCATGGTTATTTTATTTTAGTACAGTTGCATAAGAGATCACTAGTTACTCGATAACATAAATTCTAGAATTAAATCTGGTCTAAATTTGGTTCAAAATCAATATAAAATCTTGTTTTAATCAGCTGGGATTTCTTAATGTTTTAAATACTTTAAATTTGTGCCCTCAATAACGGATTTTCCAGCACACTGTGATCTGTTTTCTAATATATAGTTTATCCCTTCCTTCCTGACAGCGAAGCCATATAAACAATCTATTTGTATGACCATTTTATTATGTGATTTTTATAACTCAAAAAGTAGATCTATTGCATTTATATTATGTTTATATTTGCGTGATGGTTGATCTTTTATCAATTTTGATCACTGACTTTTAACCAAAAGTCAAATCTCTTGGCTTATTAATTACTTCCAGTTAAAGTCAAACTCATCTTGGTGCATACATTCTTAATGGAATCATAAAAGTTTACACCAATGAAGACATCTGTACAGTTGTATACCCATGTCAGCATGGAGCCACAGTTGGGAGACAAAATTGCAAAGTCAGTCAATGAAAATTGCTAGAGTGGATGATCAATTTATCAAGGACGTATCCTAATCATCACAATGAAAGAAGCAAGAAAATTAGGCATTGAATATTTCAAAGCCAGTATTAGATGGTATATCATTAGGTATTATAAAGTTTAGATTAGATTAGATTACTTACAGTGTGGAAACAGGCCCTTCAGCCCAACAAGTCCACACCTCCCCGCCGAAGCGCAACCCACCCATACCCCTACATTTACCCCTTACCTAACACTACGGGCAATTTAGCATGGCCAATTCACCTGACCTGCACATCTTTGGACTGTGGGAGGAAACCGGAGCACCCGGAGGAAACCCACGCAGACACTGGGAGAACGTGCAAACTCCACACAGTCAGTCGCCTGAGGCGGGAATTGAACCTGGGTCTCTGGCGCTGTGAGGCAGCAGTGCTAACCACTGTGCCACCGTGCCGCCCAAAAGTGAAACAATTTTGTACTGCAACCAATATACCAAGATTTCACAGCTTCTCTCAGCAAAGCCTGATAACATGTTTGCCACATTTCAGCAGTTTATAATCAAATCGCTGAGAAAAGAATGGTTAAAGATTGACCTATGTTAGGAACATCGATGAGACTCATAAATTTGACATGCCAGCCAGTCAGTTAGTCAGTGAGCAAAGACTGAGAAAAAACTGTGTTAGTGAAGACAACTCGCCATAGATTCAACAATCTGTTGTATGTGTCTAGGATAAAGGCAATGTTAACATTCTGGAGAAAATTCTCCCAGAACAGCAACTCCCAAAAGGTGTAGCTGCCCATGTTCACAACAGAAGATGGATGGATAAAGTTTGTTAGAAAATATCATTGAGGAAAGTTTGGAGTATCCAATCAGGAGGATTACATAATGGAAAATGTCATCTCATCTGAGGCATGTTCATATCAAGATTGTCTATCATGTTATTGCTCAAGTTAAAATACTGGTAACTTAACCAACCTTTTACAACTTTGGTTTTCTTTCCAAATAAGCCCTGCAAGAACAACTTGAAAAAAAATTGAATCATTTGATGATCAATGAAGGGAAGACATTCATCAAGAGGGGAGCATATGGACACCAAAATTAGCAATCCTTTGAGAATGGGTTGCAGAGATCTGGAATGAAAACCGGTTGTAAATTGTCATCCAATGACTTAAGAAATTTATTTTATGACACATTCGATGCGTGATCTGGTGATAAGTAACATCTTTCTTGTGCTGTGAAAAACTGTCTGAATTGCATAAATCTATATTTTTGTTTTTTGTTTTTGATGAAATTGATAAATTTACTTTAGAAATAGATATTAATAGCTGTCTACATTGAGGATGTTATTTATCTGTAAGTGCTTCTGGTACCTGCAGCACTGCTTTTGGGGACAGGATCGGTGGGAGCAGTTTCTGATCTGGGAATGGAGTAAAAGTGAGGTGATAGGAGCTGGTATATTGCTACCCTGCTCTAATGTGCCTTTTGTAAAAGTCAACCCCATAATTTTTGACTAGAAGTTTAGTGTTTAAAGCTCAACCTGCACATGAGTGTATATGGTATGTGACCTTGTATTATCTAGATGCCTTTAAGAACATTTTTTGACATTTTCCTATGTTACACATCTGACAGCTGTGCCATGCAAATTAAGTTATTGTATTACACAATTCGTTAGAAGAATATTTAGGATATTTTTCAGTTTAAAAAGTGCTTTAGCGTCCTGCAATATGGAGTTTTATGATATTGGAATGTGGATGACATTGACAGATCTATATTTATTGATTTAGAGAGGCCGGTGTTGGACTGGGGTGTACAAAGTTAAAAATCACACAACACCAGGTTATAGTCCAACAGGTGATGAAGGAGCGTCGCTCCGAAAGCTAGTGTGCTTCCAATTAAACTGGTTGGACTATAACCTGGTGTTGTGTGATTTTTAACTATATATTTATTGACTATCTTTAATTTCTTTGCAGTTTTGGTGAAATGTAATCTTGCATTTATGATGCTGTCATAATTTCTTTCAGAATACCAAAAGTTTATCCAGATCATTGGAAAGCAAGGCAGTATGTCTTCCAAGTCATGATGACTTTGGTTGGGAAAGAAAGTGGAGATTATGGTGTTCTCATTATTTTACTGCTGTTGAGTTTTCATGGGTATGAGAAGTCCTTTCAAAGTTAGCTAGAAGAATTGCTGCAGTACTCTTAGTATATCCTATATACAAATTAATCTGGTGGTGGAAGAGATGAATATGGGAATGAATTGTTGATAAAGAAATGCGGATGTTTTGGACAATTTTCCTAAGATTCCTCAGTAGCATACTCAGTCATATTCTGCACAGATGTTACAGGAAAGCTACTTCTCCTTGAGTATTCAGCTATTCCTTCTCCGTTTCGATCAAGCTTGTGCTAATGCTTGGAATCATGCAGTCCCAGTGAAAATTGAATTACACTTTATTGAATAGGTTCTTGATATGGCTTGATTGGACTAATAGTAATTCCTTCCATCACTGTAGGAGTTGCTGGAGGGAATCCTGACGGATAGGATTTACATGTATTCGGAAAGGCAAGGACTGATTAGGGATAGTCAGCATGGCTTTGTGCATGGGAGGTCATGTCTTATGAACTTGATTGAGTTTTTTGAAGAAGTACCAAAGAGGATTGATGAGGGCAGATCAGTAGACGTGATCTATATGGACTTCAGTAAAGCGTTCGACAAGGTTCCTCATGGGAGACTGGTTAGCAAGGTTAGATCTCATGGAATACAGGGAGAACTAGCCATTTGGATACAGAACTGGCTCAAAGATAGAAAGCAGAGGGTGGTGGTGGAGGGTTGTTTTTCAGACTGGAGGCCTGTGACCAGTGGAGTGCCACGAGGATTGGTGCTGGTTCCACTGCTTTCCATCATTTATATGAATGATTTGGATGCGAACATAGGAGTATAGTTAGTAAGTTTTCAGGTGAAACCAAAATTGGAGGTGTAGTGGACAGCAAAGAAGGTTACCTCAGATTACAACGGGATCTTGATTAGATGGGCCTCTGGGTTGAGGAGTGGCAATGGAGTTTAATTTAAATAAATGGGAGGTGCTGCATTTTGGAAAAACAAATCTTAGCAGGACTTATACACATGGTAAGATCCTACGGAGTGTTTCTGAACAAAGAGACCTTGGAGTGCAGGTTCATAGTTTCTTGAAAGTAGAGTCATAGATAGTTGGATGGTGAAGAAGGCACTTGGTATGCATTTCTTTTTGGTCAGATCGTTGAGTATCGGAGTTTGGATGTCATGTTGCGACTGTACAGGACATTGGTTAGGCTGCTTTTGGAATATTGTGTGCAGTTCTGGTCTCCTTCCTATCGGAACGAAGTTGTGAAACTTGAAAGGGTTCAGAAAAGATTTACAAGGATATTGCCAGTTTTGGAGGATTTAAACAATAGGGAAGGGCTACATAAGCTGGGGCTGTTTTCCCTGCAGCGCAGAGGCTGAGGGGTGACCTTAGAGAGGTTTATAAAATCATGAGGGGCATGGATAGGGTAAAGAGACAAGGTTTTTTTCTCTGGGTGAGGAAGTCCAGAACTCGAGGGCATAGGTTCAGGGTGAGAGGAGAAAGATATAAAAGGGACCTAATGAGCAACTGTTTCATGCAGAGGGTTGTGTGTTTATGGAATGAGCTGCCAGAGGAAGAGTTGGAGTCTAATACAATTAATTTAAAAGTGACAAGCAAGAGGCACTAGTCATGTGTTGGGTATATGAATAGGAAGGGATGAGAGGGATATGGGTTAAGTGCTGGCAAATAGGGCTTGATTAGGTTAGAATATCTAGGCGGCATGGACGAGTTGGACCGAAGGGTCTGTTTCTGTGCTGTATATCTCTGAGTCTATGACACTTTACTTATAAAAGGCTGTTGGGATTATAATTGACTATTGTCAGAGAGTAGAAGGGTAAGGTTTTGTGAATAATGATGATGTCGTGGTAATGTCACTGATTAAGAAATGCATAGGCTTCAGCTGATGATTTGGGGACACAGGTTCAAATTCCTCCACTGCAACTGGTGGAAATTTGACTTGAAATTCAGTCTCATTAATAACGACATTGAAACTATAAGAAAGGAGCTTGTGGCACACAGGTAGTAGTATTGCCAACAAAGAACCAGAAATTTAGGTTCAAGTCTCACCTGCCCCAGAGCTGTTTCATAATATGTCTGCACAGGTTTATTTAAATGTTTTTTAAAGCAGTGGAGCTTTTCCTTGATAGAGTGGCAGGGGAATAGAAAAGAAAAAAATCTGAGTGCATACCAGATAATCCATTCACTTGCAGTTTTTTGGTAGCAAATATGCACAGTAGCTTTGTGAAATTTTGAGAAGTAGGAGAACTTTAGGGGAAAATGCCAAATAACTGTTCCCTGCCAAAACATTCTGGTGCAAAGAGGTGTGGCAGGACATAAATTAGGACAAAATAAGGTAAAAGTAACTTGGCACCATGAACACTAGTGACAAGCAAGAGGCACTAGTCACTTGGGGTTATGACAAGCAGAATATACCAAGGGTTTGCTAAATATTGCAATTAGTTCACTGCCAATGAGATTTCTCCACTGTTACTGAACCCTGACTTGCAATGTTGGTTGTGGGAGAATTATAGCGATGATGGCAATAAAACATATAGTATACAGTGTGGAGTAATAGAAGTTGACATTAGGCATAAAGATTTTGTTACAATTCTGATATGCTGAGATTTAATGATCGGCTCGGCACCTTTGTGTGTCGACTCAGCTGCAGACCTATGCAGGAATCGAGTCATTTTGGTGTATTGGAAGGAATATCTGAAGTTCATATTGAAGAGCTGACCTTTGCCTGAACTAAAAGACACCAATGCATTTGAAAGGGTAAAAAGGAAATGTTGTATACTTTGATCTCAAATGTCAATGCGACAAATACTAATTGATCTATGTTTTTGGTAATGTTTAAGTAAAGGATCATGTTCAGGATTGAAAGATGTAAGAATAAGGAGAAAATATGTTTGCTTAAAGTCACCTTCTACATCAACACATGAAAAGCACAAATGAACCCTTTCAAAATACCTTGTGTGACACCTCTATCTGTTATGATGGCATTTATCTGTTTTGGGAGGTGATGAACTGTGTCCAAGAATAGACCACTTCTGTATTGAACATGCCTATTTTGGTGTAGAGGTAATTTGAGAGTGTCAATCCTTTCACCAGCTGGCACAAATGAATGGTGTTGGCCAGATGTCAACTGATATTTGTTCTTTCAGATTCTCTTTGCTACATTTTGGTCATTCCTTTTGCTCTGCTTTTTTGTGCCCTTTTTGACTGCTGTCTCCAAGTATTTCAGTTTGCCGCAAATGCTTCTCATGCATCAATTCCAGTTCTGGTCAACTAGAAGCTTTCTTTTTAGACATCCCTCTAATGGAGATGTATGCAATCTGTTGGTTTCATGCTCGGAGCAAACTGGCCACAGAGCATGTCATTGGGGATGTAGCCATCATCCATTCAGCTTGTGTGGCTCAGCCAGTGGAGTTACCAGTAACTCAAGGGCAAAAGTGCTGGTGATGAATGGCTTTATGCTAATGTGCTTGATTGAGTGAAACAGGGTCACATTATAATACAGGCAGAATGGTACTAGTCTGGAGCTTGCAAGACAATTTTCCTTTGATTTTGTTAATGATGTTATTAGCACCAATTCTTACTCCTCAGTGAGACAAGGATTTTTAGTTTTTTTGAGCTGTCCTGCAGATTATACTATATGAGACCTCTTATTGAGCCAGCAGAGGTTCTGTAAGGTGAAGGTGCATAAGAACAGAGGAGCATCCAACATGCATCGCATCTTCTGTGATTGTACCAGGCCATGAATCTGGCAACCACGTTGTGCTACCATGATTTGACCTGTTCAACTGTTAACAGATATTAATCTGCCAAGAGTTTAATTTGCAAGTTGTAGCTTGTATTTACATGTCACTGGTTATGTAATTATATCAGATAAATAATGCTGTAGGTATACATTTATCCAAGGTTTTGATGTATACCTTCAATTAAAATATTGATAATGAATATCAATTGCACGTGTATTTGAACCTCCTATAGGATCTGACGCAGAGAATATTCTATCCTTGCACCTGTTGTAAGGTCTGCATTTGCATGTTCTTCCTGTAGCAATGTCTCCAAATGCACCTGTCAGTACATGTTTACTTGTCTTTTACTTGTATGTAAATATTTGCATATATGTATGTATTGATCTTACTTTATCGTTGGATTCCAGTTTATTGAAGTAATTTTTTTTTAAATTGCCAGAACATCGAGATCAATCTTAACAAAAATTGCAAACTAAAACATTGTTGTGATTCATATTGTATTGATGGACTACGATCAGTAAGTATCATGTGATATAGTGTAATAAACTTGCGAAGTATTGCTTGTAAAAGTACTGTACCTATCAAAATGCAGTATCGCAATATATGATGTAATTACAATCATGATGTTTGCAATTAAGCATTCATAATTCTAGATTTTAAGTGCATTACACTTGCCAATGAAAACTTCTAATAAACAAATCTTGGTCACACAAAAATAACTAAATTAGCTATTTATATCCTTCCAATTGTCACTGGGAGACATTGCTTTTGTTTTATGGAATATTAAATTGAAAGTACTCTATAATTAATTTTTGTTCTTGCTATTGAAGTGTAAGTAAAGTAATAATCAAGGCCAGGATTCCTATCCATACTGAAATAAATTTTGCAGATGTACATTCATAATGAGGAATAACTAAAGTCATCTAATTTGTACACTTAACAGTGTTTACTACTGAAGTTATTTGTTCAATGATTGGTTAGCATTAGAAACAATATTTAGGTTCAGGCAATGCTCTTTCTCTCTCTCTCTATACATATAATAGATAAACACATTTAAATAGCTTTGCTTGGTAAAAGCAAACCTAATGCTAAACGTTTTTGTTCTGTTATGTCATGCGAGGAATTTCTTTATTATTTGAGCAAAGTGGGTGTTGGTGCCATAGCTAACATTTGTTCGTCCCAAATTGCTCTTGAAATAATTAGCTTACTAAACTGGCAGTTAAAGTAACCATATTTAGCCATTTTATATTGCACCTGGCTAGATCATCCTGAGCCTCTATATCCTCCTCACCATTCCCACTCCCACCTATTTTTACGTCATCAGCAAACTTAGAAATATTACATGTGATTCCATTATGCAAGTTGCTGATGTATATAGTGAATAGCTGGGGCCTAAGCACAAATTCCTGTGGTATCCTGCTTATCAGGGCCTTCATTTTGAAAATGAGGCATTTATTCTTACTTTCTGTTTCCTGTCCGTTAACCAAATAATAGCTTCATGCTCACCATTATTGTGGCGTACTTTAAATTTCAGATTTAAAAACTTGAATTCATATTACACATGCATCTGGATTACTAGTCCATTAGTTACATTGTATTATTGTAAGTAATGGAACTTGAATCATCAATTGTATTACCACAACTCCTTTGTCTTTTCTTCCCCACCCATACCTGATGCTCTTTCCGACTATGATCCTGGCTGATATTATTCCCAGCTGAAAATGTGTTGCTGGAAAAGCGCAGCAGGTCAGGCAGCATCCAAGGAGCAGGAGAATCGACGTTTCGGGCATGAGCCCTTCTTCAGCATTCCTGAAGAAGGGCGCATGCCTGAAACGTCGATTCTCCTGCACCTTGGATGCTGCCTGACCTGCTGCGCTTTTCCAGCAACACATTTTCAGTTCTGATCTCCAGCATCTGCAGTCCTCACTTTCTCCTCGATGATATTATTCCCAGGCTGAAATCTGGCTTCTATTTTGTTTTAGCTTTGGTTTTAATGAGATCATCTTCCATTGTGAAACAAGTATGCAATGCAGATTTCGTTTCAACAATAAAATAGACATATATTGTTCAGAAGAATTGAACATAAAATGGAAGAAATCAAACTGTTCACAAACAGCACAAGTTTAAAAATTTCAAAATACAAAATAAAGTACAATTAATCCCAACAACACCTCTTTATAGTGGACACACCAAAGAGAATTCCCTTCTTTATCACATCTATAGGGTTGAGTTAATGAATGTTCAGTTCCCGATTTTGAGAATCTGATACCCTTTTCCTTGAAGCTTCAGTTGAGCTTAGACTTTGTCAGCTTTTAACGGAATACTTTTGGTCTGGAACTTTCAAACAAAACTCCTGACACTCAGGTGGCCGAGTTCTTAACTGACTTAAATTATTCTCTTCTCGAAAAAGCTTCACTCATTCAGCTTTGACCACAACTTATGCAAACCAAAAAAAAAATCAAGCTATACCTTTTTCCCCAAAGCTGCCAAAACCCCCTCATTTTCAGATTATTCAAGCATAGAACACAGAACAGTGCAGCATAGTACAGGCCCTTTGTCCCTTGATGTTGTGTCAAACTTTTATCCTACTCTAAGATCAAACTAACCTGCATACCCTACATTTTACTGTCATCCATGTACCTATCCAGGAGTTGCTTAAATCTCCCTAATGTATCTAACTTTACAACCACCAGTGACAGTGCATTCCACGCACCCATCACTCTCTGTATAAAGAACCAATCTCTGACATCTTCCATAAACCTTCCTCCAATCACCTTAAAATGATATTCCCTCATGATAGCTATTTCTGCCCTTGGGAAAAGTCTCTGACTATTCACTCTATCTATGCCTCTCACCATCTTGTACACCTCTATCAAGTTGCCTCTCACCATTCTTTGCTCCAATGAGAAAAGCCTTAACTCCCTCAACCTTTCTTCACAAGATTTGCCCTCCAGTTGAGGCAGCATCCTGGTAAATCTCTGCACCCTCTCTAAAGCTTCCACATCCTTCCTATAAGGAGGCAACCAGAACTAAACACAATATTCCAAATATGGTCTAACCAGGGCTCTATAGCGATGCAGCATAACCTTGCAGCTCTTAAACTCAATCCCCCTGCTAATGAAAGTTAACACACCATACACCACCTTAACAACCCTATCAACTCGGGTGGCAACTTTGAGGGATCTATGGACTTGGACCCCAAGATCCCTCTGTTCTTCCACACTGCCAAGAATCCTGCCTTTAACCCTGTATTTGAATTTGACCTTCTGAAATGAATCACTTTATACTTTTCCAGGTTGAACTCCATCTGTCACTTACCAGCCCAGCCCTGCATCCTATCAATGTCCCGATGCAACCTATAACAGCCCTCCACACTATCCAGCACTCCACCAACCTTCATATCATTGGCAAACTAACTAACTCGCACTTCTACTTCCTCATCCAAGTCATTTATAAAAATGACAAAGAGCAGAAGTCCCAGAACAGATCCCAGGAACACCACTGGTCACTGAACTCCAGGCTGAATACGCTCCATCTGTTATCACCCTCTGTCTTCTATGGGCCCTGTCAATTCTGTATCCAGACAGCCAAATTTCCCTGTATCCAGTACCTCCTTACTTTCTGAATGAATCTACCGTGGGGAACCTTATCAAATGCCTTGCTAAAATCCATATACACCACATCTACTGCTCTACCTTCTTTACTGTGTTTTGCCACATCCTCAAGAATTTAGTAAGGCTTGTGAGGTATGACCCGCCCCTCTCAAAGCCATGCTGACTATTTCTAATCAAACTATATTTTCCCAAGTAATCATAAATCCTGTTTGTCAGAATCCTCTCCAATAATTTGCCGACCACAGACATAAGACTAACTGGTCTATAATTCCCAGGATTATCCCTATTCCCTTTCTTGAACAAGGGAATAACATTTATCACCCTCCAATCATTTGGCATTACTCCAATGGATAGTGAGGATGCAAAGATCATCACTAAAGACGCAGCAATCTCTTCCCTCGTTTCCTGTAGCAACCTTGGTTGTATCCCTTCTGGGCCAGGGTATTTATCTATTCTTATGTTTTTTAAAATTTTCAGCACATTCTCCTTCTTAACAGCAATTATTCGAGTATATCAACCTGTTCACGCTGTCCTCACAATCAGCAAGATCCCTGTCTGTAATGAATACTGAAGCAAAGTATTCATCAAGGACCTCCCCTACTTCCTGTGATTCTTGGCACAAGTTCCCTTCTAACCGAAGCCTAATATATAACTTTTTATTTTGTCTTCTTGTAAAATTTGCCTAATGAAAATAAACTTGCCTCATTCCTCTCCAAGGCAGCTCATCTTTTTCAAAAAAATATCATCATGGCTACAAAAATAATTACAATAATTATATCCACTCATAGATACAGCCCAAACCTTATGCCACTAATTCAAATCCAAACTGAAAAATAAATGAAACAAAAATTTATATATATAGATACTACACACCTTGCATCAGATTCATCATATAAAGCCTACATAAAAGCATCTTTTCGAAAAAATCCAAACAGCCTTAAATCACTTAAATGCTTCAGTCTTGTGTCTTAGCAATAAACCCAGCACCCCATTTTTAATGGTAAAACAAAAGCAAAGTATTGCAGATCCTGGGTGTTGAAGTTAAAAACAAAATGCTGGAGAAACTCAGCAGGTCTGGCAGTATCTGTGAAGAGAGAAACAGAGTTACTGCTTTCCTTTCTCAATTGTTTCACTGGAACTGTCTGCTTTTATTTCAGCCATTTTAAATCACAGAATTATTTACAATTAAGATAAAAAAACATTTTTTCCAAACATAAAACTGACGCACACAAGCTGGAAATATGTTAAGTCTCTTCACCCACATATCAATAACATCACATTGAACTCTTGGATATACTTTGGCAGAATATCCAGACACCTTTTGAGACAGGGCCTATGTGAAGGAGTCAAAATGCAACAGACTGACCAACAAAATAAAAGGGGGGTCCTTATTGATTGCAATAAACATTTCAAGAGTTGGATGGAGATCTTCCTTGATTTGATTTCTTTGAATCATGACTTAGCATGGTGGAACTGGGTGTTGTGCCCATCGTGAAGAAGCTGAGGCAAACTATTGACTCATCAAATTGGAAAACCAGCATCGTGCATCATCTGCACAACTTTGTGCTGGAAGGAGGGGAATTGCACCAAAATATATGAAATGAAACAATTGTGGACCTGCACAAAGACAAGGGGAATCACAGCACTTGAAACAACTATCCATGCAACACCCAGTTGAGCATAATGGGGAAAATTATTTGACCACTTTTATGATCCCAGCAGATATATTTCTGAATAAGTGAGGTCCCAGATTGAAATTTGGATTGACGGATCATATTGAAGTTATTTAGTATGCTGAAACACTGACTTTAACAATAATATGGAAGATAGTCATGTAAAAGAAGAGAAGATAAAATAGAATGTGGACTTGTTGGGCCAAAGGGCCTGTTTCCACTCAGTAGGTAATCTAATTAAAAAAAAACCTAACTATTTACATATAACAATTGTATTACATACACAACTTGGAAGATTTCAAAACCCACAGTAAAATTACCATCCCATCTAAACCAAAAGGGTCCCTCTCAAGCACCAGAGAGTTCCAAACTTAATTGGGTTCCTCCCCACAACTGTTTCTCCCAGTACATCAGTGACATCATTAGTGCTACTTCCTTCTTTCATTTGGAATTGGAAAAATTGATCAATTTAGTTTTCAATTTCCACCCTGCCCTCACCTTTACCTGGTCAATCTCTGACTCCTGCCTTCATTCCTCGATGTCTCTGTTTCCATTTCTGGAGATAGGAAGGCCACCACTATACAGTACAAACCCACCAACTCTCTCAGTTATCCCAACTATACATCCTCACACCATACTTTCTGGAAGGACCCCATCCCATTCATCCGGTTTCTCTGCCTCTGTCATATCTGTTCTGATGATGGACGACACTTTCTGCAGGGGACCTCAGAATTGTCTACCTTTTTAATCAACTCAGAATTCCCTACTACCATGATTGACCCATCTCTCTCATTTCTGCCCTCACCCTTTCCCTTCCTTCACCTTCCCACCCTCCCCCAGTCCTTACTGACCATCCACCAGCCTCTACATTCAAAGGATTGTAAGCTACCATTTCTGTCACCTGCAATGGGATGCCACGACCAGACACACATTACCTTGCCTCCCTTGTCAGCATTCTGCAGGGACCGTTCCCTTCAGTGCACTCTGGTACATTCCTCCACCATTGCCAATACCTCCTCACACTCCCACAGCACACCCCCATGCAGTAGGTGTCAGATCTGCCCACTTATCACCACCTCCTCACAGTCTAAGTTCCCAAACTTAACTTCCAAAAATGCCTGCAAAAATGAACCTGAGTTTCCAGTTGCCTGCCACTTCAACACACCACTGTGTTCCCTGTCCAACAGTTCTGTCTCAGGCCTACTGCAGTTTTCCAGCGAACCTCAGCCCAAGCTCAAAAAACATCTCATTTCCCACTTGGGGATCATGAAGCCTCTAGGACTCAACATTGCGTTCAGTAACTTTAGAGGCTGATTTGATCTTTCCATGTTTTTTGTCACCTCACACGCAGCCCTTTTATGAAATTTGTTGCTTTTAGTAACCCATTTTTTGTACTCTTAGGTCCATTATCACATTATACATGTTGCATGCAGCACAGATAATCGATTTTCGCACTCCTAGCTCTTACTATGTCTTATTCACCTTTTATTCTGTCATAGTCTGCTATCTGTTATCTCCTTTTATAATTACCCCTCTCATAACTCTCTTTGGGTTCCGTTTCCATCTCTTACTCCTCCCCAGCACCCCTCCGCTTTTGGCTTCAGCATAAATACCAGCTTCTCCTCTGTAAACATTTCTGATGAAGAGTCACCGGATTCAAGACATTTGATCTGTTTTCTTCCCAGACCTGCTATGTTTTACCACCAATTTCTGTTTTTATCCCAGATCTCCAGCAAATGCAATTCTTTGATTTATTTTACCAGAAAGAGAATTCCCTTTTCTATTGCATCGGTGAGTTTTATTTAAGTGTTGCTTTTAATTCCCAGTCTTGATTGTCTGATAGCCTCTTCTTAGATTATTCAGAGAACTGATTTTATACTTTTTTCAGCACTGAATAACTCCTTCAGGATTATCACCAAACAGTTCTGGGCTGGAATTTTCAAACTGAAACTCTTACACTGAGCTTACACCTTGCTCCATGAGAACTATTTCATGCACAGAACCTCAGGACATTTGCAATCTGAAACCAAACGGCTTCCAAGCTATAAATATTTTCCCAAGTAAACATTCAATCCATGATCATTCTAACTGAAAGCATCCAATGCTTTTCATTGCATATTCTATCTGCTCGTAAGCTGTCCCAATGAAGATTTGCATTTACACCCAAGAACTGTCTCTGGTTTCACAAAGCCTTGACTCTAGAAATACTTGCCAGTTAATCATTAAAACCCGTCTTAGGCAAAGACGAAAACCCATATACCATTAGGTCAAAATCCAAACTCTAAAATAAATGACTTAAATATGTATAAATTACATATGTATAAATTACATCTTACATCACATAGCATTGCACTTTTCAGACTATAGATCTTGAATCCCATTATGGTTTCAGAACTGGAGATCTACAGTTGACTTGATCTTCTCAACCAGCAGCTGCAGAAGATATTTTGTAAATAAGGGAAACTACTAAAACATTTTTATATACTAATTCATGGTGTATGTACATCATTGGTTAGGCCAGCATTTATTGCTAATCGCTATTTGTCCAAAGCGCAGTTTGAAGTCCAGCACTTTGCTGAGTCTGGACTCACGTGCACGCCAGACCAGGGAAAGATGGCAGATTTCCTTCCTTGTAGGACATTAGTAAACCAGACTGCTTTTTGTTTTTGGCAAGGATCAGCAATGGTTACATAGTTGCCATTAGGATAACTTATTAATTCAAGTCTTTTTTTTTAAAAGAGTGAGTTCAAATTCAAAATTCACCAGATAGGATTCCAATCCATGTCCTCATTGCATTAGGCTGGGGTTTGGAATTGCTAGGCCACTGCCTTCCCTTCAGAAATGCTGAAGTTGCTGAATATGATCTCTTCTATATATGAAGCGATTATATGGCATGTATTCTTAGCTTCTGGAAAAATGCCGAAGGATCGGAAAAATGACGTAGCATCCTAATTCAAAAAGGGAAAGAGACAAAAAAAAAGTAACTATAGGCTCGTGAGCTTAACATCAGTCATTGAGAAAATGTTGGAATCTCTTATCAAAGGATGTAGCATTGAGTTTTTTAAAGATCATAATTTGTATGATAAAAGTTAATAGGTTGAAGATGCGAATGTTACAGATTGGTCCTGCTGTTTTACATAATGTATTTAGAGAAATTAGTTCCAAACATATCATTACTTTTCAAGCAAGCAATGCCTCTATCAAGATACTGCCATCTCAACCTCCTAAATTTCTTAGCTATTCTGAGAGACCTCAGCATCCTTGCTCCAAAGTATTGGATGACATGTTTCTGATTAGTATATAATAAAATATTTTGCCAGATTAGCTAGTGTTGTATATTGGGTGTGTGTGTGTGGATGTTGAAGGATCAACTTGAGTGTTTAATATTTATTTAGATAATTGCTTTCTAAACACACATTCTGTACCAAAGATAAATGCTGTATGTCTCTTCTTCAGCTTTTGTAGTATTTAAGAAATGTTTAGTATTTACTGCTTCTGGTAATAATCCTTGAAACCCGAGCTAAAGAGAATGTTCTTTTGTATGTGAACCTGTAGATGAAGCTTTTTTTAGAATTAGAACTGAAAGTTTGACAAGGTCTAATAACAGATCAAATAAAAGTTGACAGGAAGTTTTACTACTGATGTATTTTATTTTTAAATTAAATATGGTTATAGCTGGAATATTTTTCGTTTCTGTTTTAGCTGGTCACCCTAAGAAACATCCTGTACAAAACTCCATATTTTTCCCTGAGCTATTTTAAAAGTTATACGCATGATCATTTTGTATCAGTGGGAATGAGTTCTGAGTTGGCTAGACAGGGCTTCAGCTTAGTGCCAATTTAACCTTATTGATCTGATCATAGGTAATTTTGTTAGATAGAGAAAGAGCAGCACCCAGCAATGTACCTAATTCAGGTAGTAGGCTATCTGATCTTATAACACACCTGTTGTCAGCTTACTAAAGGCCAGTTTGGAATGGGTGTAGGGAATACAATGATGGATTGTGAAAGTCAGCAACATTGTAAGGACTCGGTAATGCCTGTTCATTTGATTATTTGGGCAAATAAAAGAGTGGGTGAACCATTGATATGAACAGATAGGTGCTATCTGGTGAACAAAGCAAGCAATGCAAATGGTATTTGTGCACTGACAGCATCGTGAGTCCAGTTGACTACAAGAAGGCAACAAGGCGTTTGACAAGGTTCCACACGGTAAATTGGTGAGCAAGGTTACATTACATGGAATCCAGGGCGAGCTAGCCATTTGGATACAAAATTGGTTTGAAGGAGACGGGGTGGTGGTGGAGAGTTATTTTTCAGACAGGAGGTCTGTGATAGGCAGTGTGTTGCAAGGATCGGTGCTGGGTTCACTGCTTTTTGTAATTTATATAAATGATTTAGATGTGAACATAGGAGTGGTTAGTAAGTTTGCAGATGACACCAAAATTGTTGGTTTAGTGGACAGTGAAGGAGGTTATCTCAAAGTACAGTGGGATGACGATCAGATGGGCTGAGGAGTGGCAAATGGAGTTTAAGTTGGATAGATGTGAGATGTTGCATTTTGGTAAGACAAATCAGGGCAGAGCTTATTCACTTAATGGTAGAGCCCTGGGAGTGTTGCCGAACAGAGACCTTGGAGTGCAGGTTCATGGTTCCTTGAAGGTGGAGTCGCAGGTAGACAATATACTGAAGAAGACATTTGATATGCTTACTTTTATTGGTGAGTGCATTGAATATAGAAGTTGCGAGGTTATGTTGCGGTTGTACAAGGACACTTTTGGAGTACTGTGTTAAAATCTGGTCTCCCTGCTTTAGGAAAGTTGTGAAACTTTAAAGGGTTTAGAAAAGACTTACAAGGATCCCACTGTACTTTGAGATGACCCCCTTTACTGTCCACGAAACCAACAATTTTGGTGTCATCTGCAAACTTACTAACCACTCCTATGTTCACATCTAAATGGGGGTGCTTGATCTTACAATAATGTAGACCACTTCCTCCGCATTTAATTTTAATTGAAGTGAAAATTACCCAAATATATTGCAGAATCAATATATCTTGGCAGTTAATGATTGGAAGTTGTGCCTTCTTGAGGAACTGGGAATTTATGTTGCAGGCGTTTCGTCCCGTCTAGGTGCAATCCTCAGTGCTTGGGAACCTCCTGTGAAGCGCTTCTATGATGTTTCCTCCGGCATTTATAGTGATTTGTATCTGCTGCTTCCGGAAGCGGTAGATACAAATCACTATAAATGCCGGAGGAAACATCACAGAAGCGCTTCACAGGAGGCTTCCAAGCACTGAGGATTGCACCTAGACGAGACGAAACGCCTGCAACATAAATTCCCAGCTCAGCGAACAGAACCACAGCAACCCGAGCTATAAATCTTCTCTCAAACTTTGAACTTTTGAGGAAGACTACTAATTTCTGTGTACTGCCAGTCACTGTTAAAGATACTTTGGCTAGAAAATAACTCTCCTTAGACCTTGTGACATTCAGCTGGCAGCTGCCTGTTTCACTGATGTCTGGTGCTGAGCAATGCTAGGTTTCTTAGCCTTGCAATGGGTCAGTAATCACCCTGACCACAGCTTTGTCACATGGCTAGGAGCAATGTGTTCCCTGACACTGCTCAGCTGCTGTTACCCGTACTGCAGAAGACCTGGATGTTCACACCTCACTGATCAAAGGTCACTAAAAGTCTTGTGGCAATTCATCCACTTCCTGTGCAAACTAGTTCCGCTACCACCGGCCATGCTTTGTTTGGTTGAGTGGATGACTCTGTCTGCACTCTGGAAGCTTGCTGATCGTTCACTGTCTGTCGATATATCTTTCTCACTTTGTCTCCAGTAACTCATCAGTCCTGCCCAGGTGTCTGGCTTCTGTCTCCCCTTGTGAGCTGGAACTTGTATACTGGATCAGAACAACTACCACAGTGATGACTGTTGTGATGCCTATAACTTTGGCCACAATTTAGTCTCCACCTCTAACCTGTAGTCACTGCTGCTGGTTGGCCACCGTAATGCACCTTGCAGCTAATTTGCAGTTGATGTTATGTAATATTGCAGAGAACGGCTATTTTCTCTGGCACCCCCCCCCTCCCCCAGTTTGAGTTCCTAACCCTGAGGGCAAAGTCAAATCATAAATCTCGATTTTAAAAAAAATTTAGCTGTGAAATCTCAGTATTGATTTTGTTTAATTATTCCCCACTCTGGTTAGTCAGTTTCGCGGAACTTAAAATTGCTGAACTTTGGAATGCCCACCAGTAGATATGCGGGACTGGAGTTTTTGCTTCATTATGTTTTTTGTGGGGCATAATTTCCCCACTGTCGGTATATCCAACATCCGAGATCGTAGAACTTTAAGTGCAATTTTCATTCAGGATAGTTAGAATTTATGCAATCTTTCGAGCTAGTTTTAAAAACATAGCAACAGAGACAGGGCACACTAGCCCCAGCTAAATTAATAATTTGGTGTCCCTGTAAATTGGTCTCATTTACAGCCCTTTTAGGTTGTTTAAAAAAAATAAAGCTGCAGGTGGTTTTAAAAATAAAACTGGCATTTATTGCCATCAGGTGACCAATAGGTATTTTTGACAGGTTTTCAGTGTTTTGAAAAATACTGTCAAAATACAAATGAGTTTAAGCAGAAATTGGGGTGTATAAAGCACATTAAAGATGGGAGTGACCCAGGAATGGAGAAGGGTATGAAAGACTGCTTGCAGATTATAAGAAACAGCATATGTGTGTGTGTGTGTATATATAAAAGCTAGGAGGGAAATTGAACATAATAATAATAATGAGTGGAAAGGTCAAGACGGAAAGAAAGGTTGGATGCTGAGCGCAAGATGAATTGGTTATTATACAGTAAGCCTTTTCTTGTATCACAGAAATGGAAGAAAAATATTAGTGCCTCTAATATGGTAATAGTTAAAGTCTTAGAAGGATTTGAAACTTAGCATATGAGTATAAAGTTGCTCATGGACTGTAGGTTACTTCATGTCCATATACAATAATTTTGGTATAAATAATACAATAATTATTTCAGCCTCTAACACCCTTTCACACAGTGAGTTCTAAATGCTTTTCTCACTATTTCTTGTCATTACTTAAAATGTTTCTCCAATGCATCTTTCTTCAAGTAAGAGAAAGAGATCCTTTCAAAATACTTCATCTGGATCCTTATAATTTTATACACCTCAGTTAAGGCCAATTTTGATGGTATTAGGCAAGAACTTTCGAAAGCTGATTGGAGGCAGATGTTCGCAGGTAAAGGGATGGCTGGAAAATGGGAAGCCTTCAGAAATGAGATAACAAGAATCCAGAGAAAAGAAGAGTATAAAGGAAGTAGGAGTATACTTAAGAGGGAAATCAGGAGGGCAAAAAGGGAACATGAGATAGCGTTGGCAAATAGAATTAAGGAGAATCCAAAGGGTTTTTACAAATACATTAAGGCAAAAGGGTAACTAGGGAGAGAATAGGGCCTCTCAATCAGCAAGGCGGCCTTTGTGTGGAGCCACAGAAAATGGGGGAGATCCTAAATGAATACTTTGCCTCAGTATTTACTGTGGAAAAGGATATGGAAGATATAGAATGAAGAGAAATAGATGGTGACATCTTACAAAATGTCCAGATTTCAGAAGAGGAACTGCAGGATGTCTTGAAACGGTTAAAGGTGGATAAATCCCCAGGACCTGATTAGGTGTACCTGAGAACTCTGTGGGAAGCTAGAGAAGTGATTGCTGGGCCTCTTGCTGAGATATTTTGTATCATCGATAGTCACAGGTGCTGGATGCTGGAAGACTGGAGGTTGGCAAACGTGGTGCCACTGTTTAACAATGGCGGTAAAGACAAGCCAGGGAACTATAGACCAGTGAGCCTGACCTCGGTGGTGGGCAAGTTGTTGGAGGGAATCCTGAGGGACAGGATGTGCATGTATTTGGAAAGGCAAGGACTGATTCGGGATAGTCAACATGGCTTTGTGCGTGGGAAATCATGTCTCACAAACTTGGTTGAGTTTTTTGAAGAAGTAACAAAGAAGATTGATGAGGACAGAGTAGGAGATGTGATCTATATGGACTTCAATAAGGCATTTGACAAGATTCCCCATGAGAGACTGATTAGCAAGGTTGGATCTCATGGAAAGCAGGGCAAACTAGCCATTTGGATACTACAGAACTGGCTAAAAGGCAGAAGACAGAGGGTGGGGGTGAAGGATTGTTTTTCAGACTGGAGTCCTGTGACCAATGGAGTGCCACAAGGATTGGTGCTGGCTACTCTACGTTTTGTCATTTACATAAATGATTTGGATGCGTGCATAAGTGGTACAGTTAGTAAGTTTGCAGATGACACCAAAATTGGAGGTGTAGTGGGCAGCGAAGAGGGTTACCTCAGATTACAACAGGATCTGGACCAGACGGGCCAATGGGCTGAGAAGTGGCAGATGGAGTTTAATTCAGGTAAATGCAAGGTGCTGCATTTTGGGAAAGCAAATCTTAGCAGGACTTATACACTTCATGGTATGCACCGAGGGAGTGTTGCTGAACAAAGAGACCTTGGAGTGCAGGTTCATAGCTCCTTGAAAGTGGAGTCGCAGGTAGATAGGATAGGAAAGAAGGCGATTGGTATGTTTTCCTTTATTGGTCAGAGTATTGAGTATAGGTGTTGGGAGGTCATGTTGCGGCTGTACAGGACATTGGTTAGGCCACTGTTGGAATATTGCGTGCAATTCTGGTCTCCTTCCTATCGGAAAGATGTTGTGAAACTTGAAAGGGTTCAGAAAAGATTTACACGGATGTTGCCAGGGTTGGAGGATTTGAGCTATAGGGATAGGCTGAACAGGCTGGAGCTGTTTTCCCTGGAGCGTCGGAGGCTGAGGGGTGACCTTATAGAGGTTTATAAAATTGAGGGGCATGGATAGGATAAATAGACAAAGTCTTTTCCCTGGGGTAGGGGATTCCAGAACTAGAGAGCGTAGGTTTAGGGTGAGAGGGGAAAGATATAAAAGAGACTTAAGGAGCAACTTTTTCACGCAGAAGGTGGTACGTGTATGGAATGACCTGCCAGAGGATGTTGTGGAGGCTGGTACAATTGCAACATTTAAGAGGCATTTGGATGGGTATATGAATAGGAAGGGTTTGGAGGGATATGGGCTGGGTGCTGGCAGGTGGGACTAGATTGGGTTGGGATGTCTGGTCGGCGTGGACAGGTTGGACCGAAGGGTCTGTATCCATGCTGTACATCTCTATGACTCTGACTGTATAAACCTCTTATCAGTCTCAATGTTCCAAAGAAAACAATCATGATTTATTCAATCTTTTTCCATCACTAAAATTTTACATACTTAGTAACATCTTTATGGTGTCCTATGGTAGCACCAGCATAATCCCCTTCTGTCTTAACTCTACATCTTAGCTAATAACAGAAAATATTATATCTGTCTCTTTAACACCTTATCTACCCAAGAAGTATTCTCCGGTCTTATTGACTCTACCCAGATGAACTACTGAATACTTCTCTGAGCTAAAGTCCTGCAGTCCAGAGCTTTCCTCCTCCATTGCCAACCACACATCCAGTTTTGAAACATCTGAAACCTCTCAATCTTGTCCCCAACATTTAAATCTAAATCATTGTGATACACCCTGGAAAGCAAGGGATGAAATTCTTAGCCCCACAGTAACCAAAACACCCATATACTGTTTCACTTTGATTTCTGCCACGAAGCCAATTTTGCAACCATGGACATGGGAATTCAAATGATGCTGCTTCAGTTGATTCTTTCAAAGTTTTGTCTGATATTTGTTTCTTAGTCAACTTAATGCCTCAGTCAAAGCAAACAGCTTGCCATGTGAGAAATTGTAAATGCAAATCTTCCAATGCATGCATCAAATTGTGAGCACTGACTACCATTTTGGGATTATTTTTAAATCCTTTCCAACAAAATATTGATCGAGCAATTTGCAATTTATTTTAAAGTTTGATATTGTTAAGTTCAAAACTTTTAGATTCTCAACTTTTCCTTGTACCAAAATTAGTTGACGAACAATTTTATTTGGAATTCATGAAATCTCAGACTAGGAGAGTTATGGAACAAAAGCGAAGTCCAAACCATATTGATGGCATCATAGTTAACTGCAAATAAAGTTGCAGGAACAATAATCATTTTTTTTATATCTGCTCTCTTCTAAAAATTGTTGTGTGAATGGCAAAATGTAGCAGGTTATGACATTTCACTGTTCTCATCCTTAATGCAATGCATTGTGAGAGGTACCAATACAATACTTCACACTCATTGTTTCTCCTCAAAGACAAAATAGTTATGTTTTGTCTTTAATGTGAATTGTGCTGCCTTTTTAATGAATGCAACGTTTTATTTCATACACAAAATGTTGTAACTATTGCATACTTGCCTGTGAATCTTGTTCAAAGCAGGTGAGATTTGAAGATGCTCTTCTACACTCATTGTTTTTGAATAAAAATCCCAAAATATGTCTTTTTCACTGCTGCATCAACTTATAATCGGATCATTGAAATGATGCTGTGTGAACATTTGCTTCATATATTTGTATGCAGTTGCTGTTCACCAATTTAACTCCAGTCGAGAACATGGTGCTGGAAAAGCACAGCAGGTTGGGCAGCATCCGAGGAGCAGGAGGATCAATGTTTCAGGCCAAAGCCCTTCATCAGGAATGAGGCTGTGAGCCGAAGTGGTGGTGAGATAAATGGGAGGGGATGAGACTGGGGGAAAGGTAGATGAGAGTACGATAGGTAGATGGAGGTGGAGTGTGATAGGAAGAGAAGGGTGAAGCAGGTAGGTGGAAAGGAAGATGGACAGATAGGACAGGTCATGTGGGCAGTGCTGAGTTGGAAGGTTGGATCTGGGATAAGGTGAAAGGAGGGGAAATGAGGAAACTGGTGAAATCCACGTTAATGCCATTGGGTTGGAGGGTCCTGAGGCAAAAGATGAAGCATTCTTCCTCCAGGCGTCAGGTGGTTCAGGATTGGCGGTGAAAAGGCCCAGGACCTGCATGTCCCTGGCCAAGTGGGAGGGGGAGTTGAAGTGTTCGGCCATGGGCCGGTGGTGTTGGTTGGTGCAGGTGTCCCTGAGATGTTCTCTGAAGCACTCTGCGAGTAGGCGTCCTGTCTTCCTTCCCACCTATCCGCTCTACCCTCCTCTTCGATCCAACACCATTACTCCCACCTCCATGTACCTATCACACTCTCAGCTACTTTCCCCCCAGCCTCAACCCACCTTACCATTTATCTCTCCACTCCCTCAGCTCACAACCTCATTCCTGATGAAGGGCTTTTGCCCGAAACGTCGGTTCTTCAAATCCTTGGATGCTGCCTGAACCTGGTGTTGTTTTCCAGCACCACAATCTCGACTCTAAATCTCCAGTATCTATAGTCCTCACATTCACCCACCAATTTAACTCCACTCAACCGCAGATTGAGACATTTGTTAATTTGCACTTAACATGATTTCAAGGCCAAAGAATGTTATGAAGACATCTTATTCATTCTGGTCCATAGAAAGGACCTCTTTGTGCACAAAATCTAAACTATTCCCTGACTTCATTTCCAGATCACTACAAGGTTTGGTAATAAAGGGATCATCTTAATTTATCAAGCATTTTTTCACAACTTCAGGATGTTCAATGGTGCTTTAGAGTCATTCAGTTACTTTTGAAGTGTTGTTACAATTGTAATCTAGGAAATGTAGTTGCTAAATTGTGCATTTTGAAAACAATGAGAGATGCTGCTTGTGCAATTGTATTTTGGGGAATCAATCTTGAGCAGAATATTTCTGTTGCTTGAGCTCTTCGTTCAATTGCATAACGGGAGAGGTAAGAGATATTGTAGAGTTTTAGAGTACTATCTAATTGACGTGCTTCAAACTTATTTGCACAAAATAATGAAAACATCTGTTATGTACCTTTTAAAAGCTTTTTTTTGGTTTTAAACTAATCTGTGCACATTGCACAGCAGTTTCTTGTTCATTCATGTCTTCTTTTAATGATAAAGCAATAAAACTGAGATGATAATGGATATAGTATTGTATAATAGGCAGGGCTTCATTTGTTTATACCAATAGACATATAAATGAAGGCCATATGTTGTTTTAAAGTATTTAAACAGTCATGGTAATAATTGGTGTTCATTTCTGATGAACATAGTCTTTTACTTTTGGTTACGATGTGCGCACATTAAGTCGTAGCTGCAAATTATGTTGAATCAGCCTTTTTTGCACTATTGTATTTCTAGTGCCTGAGGAAAGGTAGCAAAATGTAATTGTCCTATTAACCACAGATTTACATTGTTTTGTTCATTTTAAAGGAATAGAATGCCTTTAATTATTATTGGTGGTAATGAAATTTTGCATGGAATAATCTGCCATTTTAAAAAAAAAAGATTAACTTTCAGTTCAGGAACAACCCTCAATCCCACCAGTGCTGCCATTTTTAGTATAGCAGGCGTGCGAAAAATACAGATGCATTTTTGTGCCAACCTGTTAGTCTGGCAGCATTTCCTAAACGGCAGACCGGTCAGTGACAGATGCAATAAGGTTAGTTGCGTGTCTGTCACTGCAGCCGACATGAAGGGTAAAAGGACCATCTGGGTTAGGTAATTTAAAACCTCTCGGAGATGAACACTACATTTCATGGTCTTTTATTCAAAAAAGACTCCTGGATGCTTTAGTAGATGGTCAGATGCAATGTCTTTTGAAACCCAAAACCTTGAATATTCATCATTGTTTAGTGTACTGCACCAAATTGTAGATTTCAGTAAAAATTACCTTTTCTTTCCAAATGTCATGTGAATACATTACATCATGTATTATTCGGGTTAACTGTGATCATCCTGATTTTGATAGTTTTGTTGTCATCTTCATTTTCTTTAAAAAAAAGTTTTGTCCTTTTAATTCTTGTTGCCACATCTGTAAAATAAACTATTCACTTCATAATTACAGAGAGACAACCTTCTGGTAAGGTGGAGGAAACTAAATCTCTTCTGCCTTCTACCCATCCTCTCCCATGCTCCAGTATCTCTTGGGCACATTTTGTCGAAAACATGATTGCTTTGTGTAATAATGTTGAAATTATGAGTGACCCTTGTGGGTTTATTTTCACTACCAACTGAGATCTGCTAAGCATTTGCTTTATTTTAAAACTTTTTATACTTTTAGATATACAAAAGAGCGTATGCAGTCCTGTGACATCCAATTGTCATATGGATGCCTATCATTACTCTTGAGACATTGGTGTAGAACAAAGACTATATCAGGTGGAATAGTAGGTCTGTGTTTGCATTATATTAATGTACCAATGTTTTGCCTTTACCAACCAAACAATCACTAAAGGGATGATTTTATATAGCAACATATGGACAGTAAATTTGTCGTAAATGTCACTTAAGATTACATATAGGATCCATTTCAAGTACAAGCTTATGAAGTTTAGTTTGATCTATGAGAGGAAAAATGGCATTTGAAACATTAGTGATGGGAAAGTAATATTATATTTGTGCTGAAGGTGTGTTTTGATCAAAATAATCCTAAGTGTTACATTGCACTAAGCAATGTTCCATTCCAGAAAGTCAAGCAGTGACTGGAACACATTTTTTAAAATACTTTTCATAAGCTTTTTTAATAAAGACATGCACTTTAGAAACACAATCGCTACAGTTTCAAACTGTTCTTGTAAATATGGGAACACAAGAATACTCAGTTAATTTCCATCACCTGAATACAGTTAGGTAGTCAATTATTCTATAGTTAACATGCAGTACTCTCAGCAACTGCAAAGTGAAAGTATTATAGTTCACAAGTATGATATTTAAACCACAAATGCATATGCAAAATGCTGAAAAGACAATTGTGGGAATGGAAATGTTTTGACATATGTGCCTGTGGCTCTCAAACTATCGTCATTAATAATAATAGTTTCAATAGTAGATGGGAAGGACGTTGTGAAAGATTATTTATCAGTTGTACTGAAAAGCATATTAATAGACTAGTCAACCATATAGAAAAGCAGAGGATATGAGTCATTAAGACTGGGAGTGACAAGATTGTTGATGCTGCAGAGGGCTGTGGAGGCCAAGTATTTCAGTGTATTTAAGACAAAAGTAGATAGGTTTTTGATTGGTAAAGGGATTAATGATTATGGGGAGAAGGCAGGAGAATGGGGTTGAGAAACATATCAACTATGATTGAATGGCAGAGCAGACTGAATGAGCCAAATTACATAATTCTGCTCCTAGATCTTATGGTCTAATGATACTTTGGAAAATGAAGGAAAGGATATTAAAAATAATCTGTGGAGCATGGAACCTATGAAATAATTTGATAATAGAAATGTGTAATGTCAAATAAATAAGGTCATTTCTGAATGAACATTTTCAAAAGGGCCAAAGTTCTTTTAGTTATTCAACACCATCCTTGAATTGACCTGAGTGCTAAAGCCCAGTTATCATTGATTTCTACACTGTAAATTGGCATATATAAAAGTCTTCATGAGCTGTATCAAGAGGGAATGTTTTCTTTGTGACTCAAAACAAGCAACACTAAATTGACAATTTTCATGATGTATGATAATACTAAGCTGAATATAGTGTAGATTTAAAGTTTCCAAATTTAATGTAATTCATTTATCTGCTCCCTGCTTCACTCTGTCTGCAATTTATACTCTTAGCGGGAGCTCTCTCATTTTAGTTGATTGCAAAACCAAGATTGACTCTTGAGTGTAAGTTCTTGGAAGAAGAATTGCACTATTGCACTGTGTATCAGGTGAGAAATAAACCTTTCAGGAAGATTTAAAAGATTTCATGACATTTCCTTTTTTTGATATCATGGTCAACATGCATACTTAAATGACATCATCAAAACAGATTATCTACTCATGCTGTATTGCTGTTTTAAAGAATTTGGTGTATGCAAATTGGCTGCTACCTGTTTGACAATGAAACAGTGACTGCATTACCATAAGACCAGACAGATATAGGAGCAGAAATTAGCCATTCGACCCATCAAGTCTGCTCTGCCATTCAATCATAACTGATAGATTTCTCAACCTTTGACGCCCTTGACAATCCAGAAACTAACTTATCTCTGCCTGAAATATACTCAATGACCTGGCCTCTACAGCCTTCTACGGCAATGAATTCCTTAGATTCACCTCTCTCTGTCTGAAGTGTCTCTGCATCCCTGTTCTAAAGGGCTTTCCCTTTACTCTAAAGCTGTGCCCTCAGTTCCCCTAATGAAAACATCTTCCCGACATCTGCAGTGGCAGGTCATTCAGTATTCTGTAAGTTTCAGTTTGATCCCTCCTCATCCTTCTAAATTCCATTGAGTAGAGACCCAGAGTCCTCAAATGTTCCTCATATGTTAAACTTTTCATTCCTGAGATCATTCTCAGGTACCTCCTCTGGATCCGCTCCAGGGCCAGTACATCCTTCCTGAGAAAAGGGGCCCAAAATTTCTCATAATTCTAAATGTGGTCTGACCAGAGCCTTTACAAGCCTCAGAAGTACATCCCTGCTTTAATATTCTAGTCCTCTTGAAATAAATGCCAACATTGTATATGTCTCCCCTAACTACTGATTCAACCGGTTTCCTCCCACAGTCCAAAAATGTACAGGTCAGGTGAATTGGCCATGCTAAATTGCCCGTAGTGTTTGGTAAGGGGTAAATGTAGGGGTATGGGTGGGTTACGCTTTGGCGGGTCGGTGTGGACTTGTTGGGCCGAAGGGCCTGTTTCCACACTGTAATGTAATCTAATCTAAACCCTCAGGCTTACCTAAAGAGAATCTTGGACTAAGATTCCCAAGTCCCTATGTACTTCAGATTTCTGAATTTTCTCCCCATTTAGAAAATAGTTAATGCCTCTATTCTTCCTACCAGAGTGCATGACCTCACACTTTTCCCCCATTGTATTCTATCTGCCACTTTTTTTTGTCCATTCTCCACACCTGTCTAAATCCTTCTGCAGCTTCCCTGCCTCCTCAAAACTACCTATCCCTCCACCCATCTTTGTACCATCTGCAAACTTAGCTAGAATGCCCTCAGTTCCTTCATCTAGATCATTAATGTATAAAGTGAAAAGTTGTAGTCCTGACACTGACCCTTGCAGAACACCACTTGTCACCAGCTGCCATCCTAACTGTTATCCTTTTATCCTCACTGTTTGCTTTCTGCCAGACAGTCAAGCTTCTATCCATGCTCGTACCTTGCCTCTGACACCATGGGCTCTTATCTTACTGAGCAACATCCTGTGTGGCACCTTGTCAAATGCCTCATTGATGTCCAGGTAGATAGCATCCATTGCCTCTTCTTGGTCTAACCTTCTTGTTAGCACCTCAAAGAATTCGAACAGATTTGTCAGGCATGACCTTTCGTTGATGAAACCATGCTGACTTTGCCCTATTTTATTATGCACTTCCAAGTATTCAGAAATCTGATTCTTCCCAATGGATTCCAAAATCTTACCAACGACTGAGGTCAGACTTATCAGCTTGCAATTTCTCACCTTTTACATCTCTCCTTTTTTAAACGGGGGGTTACATTTGTGATTTTCCAGTCCTCTGGGACCCTCACTGACTCCAGTGATTCCTGGAAGATCACCACAAATGCCTCCATTATCTCTTCAGCTATCTTCTTCAGAACTCTGGGGTGTCATCCGTCTGGTCCAATTGATTTATCCACCTTCAGATCTTCAGTTTTTCTAGCACTTCCTCCTTGGTGATGGCCACCATATTCACCTCTGCCCCTTGAGTCTCTTGAATTTTTGGGATGGTGCTTGTGTCTTCCATTGTGAAAACTGACACAAGGTACTTGTTCAGTACCTCTGTTCAGTTCCTCTGCCATTTCCTTGTTTACCATTACTATTTCTTAAAGTAATGGCTGTAAAGCAGTAATGCATATCGTAAGATTGTAAAAGATACAGTGTCTTTGGTCTTAGGCACTTCTCCTGAAGAAGGGCTTATGCCCGAAACGTTGATTCTCCTGCTCCTCGGATGCTGCCTGAACTGCTGTGCTCTTCCAGCACCACTAATCCAGAATCTGGTTTCCAGCATCTGCAGTTATTGTTTTTACCCGCTGCGCTTTTCCAGCAACACATTTTTCAGCATCTCCTAATCCTCTTAGTTCAGAAACCATTTCCTTTCACTATTTGACAAGTAGCTTGGATATTTTATTTCCGTTGATGATGCTGCCTCAAATAGATGCTGTTCAAGAGATTTAGTAACATGCATTGGAAGTTGTTCTCAAATCAAATCTCAAAACCATCATGTAAATTTATTTGCCAGTTGAATTTATACTGTATTTTAACCTAATACTATTCAAATAATTTTCAAACACTTAATTTAAAGGCAAAGGCAATGATTTGAACCACAGCATTATAGTGCCGTTCACCAACTCTTGAAATGCACAAATTGCCTCTTCTGGGTGGCTCAGATGTGAAAACCAATGATCAAATAAAGTGGGTTGTGTGATTTCAACTTTTTATTTGCATTTAATTTAATTTCAAGCACAGCATCTTTAGTAAAGCAGCTATTAGCTTATAATTAAAACAATTGGTAATGTTCATTCCAAATAAAATATCTTTTGACAGCTGTCATTGTATGTTTTTCTCTTCTTTCTTATTAGTTTTTTTCCAGCCCAGTTTTAAACTTGACATTAATTTGCTTGCTGTAAAGATCATACGACTACTCACCAGTGGTATCTGGTAACTATATTTTACTTGTAGGATTCTTACTCATTTCTGTAAAGCAATGTAGAGAGTATTGTATTTTATATTTGGAACTATTGGCTAAATGTACAGTTTTGAGATGGACCTTCAAACCTGCCCAAATGACTCAGTACACGTTTTCTTGAGTTCTTATGCAAATACTTGATTTTCAAAGCTCATCCTATTAAATACAGATCCTTTAAAGGACATCTCATGCGTCATTCTATCATAATCACTCATTTATAAGGCAGAAGTGAGGACTGCAGGTGCTGGAAACCAGAGTTTAGATTAGAGTGGTGTTGGAAAAACACAGCAGATCAGGCAGCATCCAAGGAGCAGGAAAATGGATGTTTCGGGCAAAAGCTCTGTATCAGGAATGGAGGCAGGGAGCCTCCAGGGTGGAGAGATTATCCCAAAACGTCGATTTTCCTGCTCCTTGGATGCTCACTCATTTATAAGCACATTCCCTCAAATATTTCCATTGAGTCAAAAGTTTATTTATTTGAGAACTTCACAGTACATTGATCTGGCAATTCCATTTGTTGGAGAAGCGTACATCTTGTACACTGTCAATTGGTTATTTTGTCATTGATTCATACCTAACCATACCTGTATTCATAAAAGATTTGCAAAACTCTTTTAACCAAATCTCAAGATAAATACAGATTTGAGAGATATTGAAGTATCTTAGCTGCTTCATCAAAGGAAAAAAATCTTCACACTTTATTGTATCATTTAGCTGGATCTTGAATGGATGCATAGCTTTTGACTTAGCTACTCAATCCAAAAGGCTGCTGCAATTGGAAATTAGTCACAGTCTGTCCAATATTTGTCCTCACTTGGTATTTTACCATATTTTAATTAGATCTTCTACTTATCTTGCAAAGGTCTTAATTTTATACTTTCATGAAAATTGGGCAACGTATCTTGAATGCAGCACCTGGCAACTGGAGTTAAATATTTTTGGCAAATTACCAACTTTTAGTCTACAAGGATAATTACTGAGCTAAATTTGCATTACTTCATAGTCAATGAATAGAAAAACATCAATACCAAAATAGTTGCATGAAATCTTTTTCAATTTGGATAGAAAATAGAGATGCTTTTTTGTAGTAGACTTCACGTTTTTTAAAGCAGATTAAGGAAGTAGTGGGAAAAAGGCATCTGTGAGATTGCCAAATCTGAAGTTCTGTACTGAATCTCTCAAAATGAGATCTTGTGGTATATGATTCCTTTGCAGATGTCACATTTTTGGTTTGAATTTTATTTTTAAAAAATCATTGCAGTCTTATCAGATTGCAGGACTGCTGTCTCCCATGCAGGACTAAACCTACATATAAAAGGAGAATGAATTATTTGCTCAAACATGAATAACTTACCTACACCGATTTAAAGGAAATTGTGGAATCCAAAATAAAGTTATGATTACGGCACACATCATCAAGATGCTCATGGGACTAGAGGCAGTGGCTGCAGCATCGGCAGAATTGACATAAATCCAGTGGTGAAAGATGGTGCCTGAAGACTGGCAGCTTGGTTGATGGTTAGGTCCAGTGCTGGTGGCGGAAGGACATCACCGTGGCATCTAGGTGAGCCCTGTGACGGGAGATGCCTTTCTGATGTTGGTGAGTCTATCACGTGGTGATAGGCAGTGGCAGAGGAGAATCGGCCTAGCAGAAAAAGATGGCACCTGAAGAGTGGCAACTTCAGCGTTAGTTGGGTCTGGTGTAGATGGCAGCGAGGTGGTGGATGAGGGATGATGCCATCATTGGTGATGAGCTGGCTCAGGACAGGTGGCCTGTCTTTAAGCTATATCCTTCTATCTTTTGTCTTATTCTTAAACTATTCAAAATGGTTTCCAACCATGCTGACAGTGAAAACCTCTTCAATGTAATGTATTTTATTGTTTTTCTCACTATATAATACACGTGACAAAAATCATTCACTTCTTAAGTTCTAAATTGATATTCTAATGTGAGTATAATTTGTCAATATAATTTGCACATGGATCACTACGTTGACATGATGGCGAGGTTTGTATCAGCAGTAGGTACCATCATCGGAATAGATGCGATGGAAATGGAGAAACTCATAGAATGGTAACAGGCCCAATATGAAGATGTTTGCATGGGGACAAGGAAACTTGTTAAAATGGAAAACAAATTGGCACTTGTGTTCGTCCCTATGTACAGAGCAGAGGTGTTCTGCAAATATGTCAACCAGTCTCTGTTTGACCTCACCACTATAATTAGAATGCATTGTAAACATTGAATACATTAGACTATGTTCAATGAACTGCCAGTAAACCACTGCTGCTTATGGTATGTTTGGGATATTGGGTGGTGAAGAGGTAGGAGGTGAATGGGCAAATGGTCCATCTTCTGTGATTGTATGGGAAGGTCCAATGAGGAAGTGAAGAACATGTCAGCCATGATGGAGCAGTCAGTCAGGGTGCGATAGAAGGAATAGTCGCTGTGGAATGCTGAAAGTGGAGAGAAGAGGATGTGTGTGGTGGCGGTATCCAGCTGGTGCTGATGGAAATGGAGGAAGATGATGCTTTGGATGTGGAGACTAGTAGCATGAAAAGTGACAACAAAAGAGACTCAGTCATTATTTTGGAATGCTGTGGACAGGTGAGGGCAGATTTGAGACAGCTGGGTCAGGCACAGTTGAGGGCCCTTCTAATGATTGGGGAGAGTCCTTGGTTGACTATAAAGGAGGACATGGTAGATGGCATCATCAGAACAGTTGTGATAGAAATAGAGAAACTAATAGAACAGAATGGAATCCTTGCTAGAAGGAAGATTTGAAGAAATGCAGGCAATGTACCTATGGATGTCAGTTCATTGAATTGTATGTAAAAGCAGTTAGATTGAGATTTCAACTTCTCCACTCTTAATAGGGATACTCGTGGTGTTAATTGTTTAGGAGGCAGAAGTGTACTTGGGAGAGCTTTATATACAAGCATGCAAATGTTCAACAGGCACTGTGCAGTGCTGGACCGAATTCTGAATATGAAGCATTTTTGTGATAATGGCAACAACACTGTCCATTTTTAAAAACTGAAATCAGAAACAAAGCTAGAAATTGCTGCAAAAGCTGAGCAGGTCTGGCAGCATCTGTGGAGAGAAATCAGAGTTACTGCCTGAAATTGGTAGGACAGTTAATAGGTAGTTAAGAAGGCTACTGGACATTTGCATTTATGAGTCGAGACATAGATTATAAGAGCAAGGAGACTTTATTAGAGCTGTCAGAATTTTGGTTAGGTTACAGGTGAAGCATTGTGTGCAGTTCTGGATTATCGGAAGGATGTGATTGTACTGGTGCAGAAGGATTTTGCCAGGATGTTCATGGGATGGAGAAGTTTAGCTGTGCGGAGAGGCTAGATAAGCTTGGGTTATTTTTTTGGAGCAGAAAAGGATGTGATTCGGGCAGATTGAGGTGGAAAGATCATGAGGGGCGTGGACAAAAAGGATAGAAAGCAGTTGTTCCTCTTAGTTGAAGGGCTAATAACAAGGGACTATAATTTTAAAGTAAAAGGCTGAGGTTTAGAAGGGATTTGAAGAAAATATATTTCACCCAGAGGATGGTGAGAATCTGGAATGCACAGCCAGGTAGGGTCATTGAGGCGGGTAGTTGAGCCTTTTATAAAGTTCTTGGATGGAGCACTTAAATTACATAACATTCAAGGCTGTTGCCAAGTGCTGGAAAGTAGGACAACCGTAGATTTAGAGTAGGTTTTAGTTAGTGCAGATAATGGACCTAAGGGCCTCTTCTATAGTGAACGATTCTAGCTCAATACCAGGCAATACGTCTGACAAAATCTGCGTTGCCTTGGTTGTTATCTGTTATAACTGGTTCCCAATTCATTATGATTCCAGGTGTGAAGGAAGGACCTAGATCCCCTTCTTTAACTTTCTTTGCTTAAAATGGAATGAGTTTATTACTATTTAAAGTGCAAGGAAAATGATGCACACCATACAGATTAGAAATGAGAAGTGAGTAAAAGATAACAGTTTAAAAAGATATACGAATCAAACTTTGGTTTGTCATAGAGTCATAGAGATGTACAGCATGGAAACAGACCCTTTGGTCCAACCGTCCATGCCGACCAGATATTCCAACCCAATCTGGTCCCACTTGCCAGCACCCAGCCCATATCACTCCAAACTCTTCCTATTCATATATCCATCCAAATGCCTTTTAAATGTTGCAATTGCACCAGCCTCCACCACTTCCTCTGGTAGCTCATTCCATACACGTACCACCCTCTGTGTGGAAAAAGTTGCCCCTTAAGTCTCTTTTATATCTTTCCCCTCTCACCCTAAACCTATGCCTTCTAGTTCTGGACTCCCCTACAACAGGGAAAATATTTTGTCTATTTACCCTATCCATGCCCCTCATAATTTTGCAACCTCTATTAGGCCTCTGACGCTCCAGGGAAAACAGCTCTGTTCAGCCTCTCCCAATAGCGCAAATCCTCCAACCCTGACAACATCCTTGTAAATCTTTTCTGAACCCTTTCAAGTTTCACAACATCTTTCCGATAGGAAGGAGACCAGAATTGCATGCAATATTCCAACAGTGGCCTAACCAATGTCCTGTACAGCCGCAACATGACCTCCCAACTCCTGTACTCAGTACTCTGACCAATAAAGGAAAGCATACCAACCGCCTTCTTCACTATCCTATCTACTACCTGCGACTCCACTTTCAAGGAGCTATGAACCTGTACTCCAAGGGTTCTTTGTTCAGCAACACTCCCTAGGACCATACCATTAAGTTTATAAGTCCTGCTAAGATTTGCTTTCCCAAAATGCAGCACCTTGCATTTATCTGAATTAAACTCCATCTGCCACTTCTCAGCCCATTGGCCCATCTGATCCAGATCCTGTTGTAATCTGAGGTAACCTTCTTTGCTGTCCACTGCACCTCCAATTTTGGTGTCCATGTGGAGTAGATGTTAAAATGTTACAGCTGTTAAATTGGGTGATTCTGATGGGATTCTTTCTGGCAGTTGAGCAGTTGGTTTGTGTTTCTGAAATATCTGCAATCTGCAGATTTGCTGAGGCATATTTTCTTGTTTCCTGTTTGATTGTGGAATTTGACTGACAACTTGTGTTCAGCAATCAGAGAGCCAGGGAGTTTCTGCTTGAGTGTGGGGGTCTGGAGGAGTGTTTGTTTGTGTGAGAGAGTATGTAGTGTAGTGAGGTCACCTGTAGTGTGACATGAACCCAAGGTCCCAATTGAGGCCATCCTCATGGGAACCGAATCTATACAGGTGACCCCACTACACTATTCTCTCTCTCTCTCACACACAAACTCTCACTCACACACACACACACACACACATACACACACAGTCACTTTCACCTCTCATTCTCTAGTCTCACTCTCTCTGTCTCCTGTATTTCTCCTCAGTCTAAACATCAATCTAAATATCATGGCATAGACAGAGAACACGGGGCTCACACCTTCAACATATTGTCTAGCTATCACCATTGTTAACAGCTAACCTGAGAATGCAACTTCTTTTAAAAAAAGGTTTTGTGATTTACACATGAAAGAAGTGAAACTATCATGGTATTCAAACAGATGAAAGACTTAACAGACAATCAATTTTTCAATGTATAATTTCAGTTACATCACACTGTAAATTTTTGCTATAAATTCTGTGTGTTAGGATTGAGCCCTCCACTACCACCTGATGAAGGAGCGATGCTTCCAATTAAACCTGTTGGACTATAACCTGGTGTAGTGTGATTTTTAACATAGGAGTCAGTGGCTTTATAGTGAATGGCAGTGAACAGTTTATTCCCCAAAATGGAGACAGAGTTAAGGAAAGGAAGGGAAGTGTCAAAAGTGAGTGATGTTAAAATTATTTTTGAGTTGAAATTGGATGCGGCATTGAAGCAATTGTCATTGTACCAAGTAAAGAGTTGCGGAAGGGACCAGTGTAAGTCTGGAACAAGGATCGTTGCACATACCTTCTAAAGAGGAAAGTATAACTGGAACACATGCAGGTGTCTATAGTCACTCCTTTGACATGGCGGAAGTGAGATGAATTAAAGGAGAAATTGTTCAGTGAGAGATCAAGTCTAGTCAAGCAGATGAGATTGTTCAGGCCTCTGGTCGAGGAAGAAGCAGAGAGCTCTCAGACTATCCTGGTGGGGATTGGACATTCATGGTGAAGAGGAGCAGTTAGGGCCGGGGAACTGGAAATTGTCAATATGGCAGAGTGCATCAGAGGAATTGCAGATGTATGTGGGCAGCGTCTGGACAAGTGGAGAGAGGATGGAGTCAGGTAGGAGGAAATGAGCCCGGTAGGGCATAACCAGGATGATACAGTGAGCCTACTGGGACAGTCTGGTGTGGATGTTGGGAAGGAGGAAGAAGCGGACTGTCAGGAGTTGGGAAACTGTAAGATTGGAGGCAGTGGGGGTGGGGGGGGGGGGGTGGGGGGGGGGAGAGATCTCAGAAGGTAATGAAGTCAGTGACAGTCCTTTTTTGGGGATCCAGATTCAAATCCCACCATAACAGATGGTGAAGTTTGAATTCAATAAAAGTCTGGAATTTGGAGTCTAATGATGATCATAAAATCCTTGTTGAATGTCACTGATGACCTTAAGGAAAAGAAACTGCTGTCCTCAGTAGTTGACTCTTAACTGCCTTCTGGGCAATTAGGGAAGGGCTGGCCTAGCCAGCATTGGCCACATCCATGACTAAATTTAAAAAAAAAAATAAAATTGGCTGGATGGTAGGAGACAGAGGATGATGGTAGAGGGTTGTTATTCAGACAGGAGGCCTGTGACCAGTGATGGGTCCATTATCATTTACAAAACCGATTTGGATTTGGATGACAATATAGGAGGCATGGTTATTAAGTTTGCAGATAGCAGTTGATAGTATAGTGGACAGTGAAGAAAGATACCTAAGATACAATGGTATCTTGATCAGTTGTGAAACTTGAAAGGGTTCACAAAAGATTTACAAGGATGTTGCCAGCTTTGGAGGTTTTGAGCTATGGGGAGCGGCTGAATAGGCTGGTGCTGTTTTCCCCTGGAGCGTTGAAGGCTGAGGGGTGACCTTACAGAGGTTTATAAAATCATGAAGGACATGGTTTGGATAAATAGACAAAGTCTTTTCCCTGGGGTGAGGGAGTCCCGAACTAGAGGGCATAGGTTCAGGGTGAGAGGGGAAAGATATAAAAGGGGCCTAAGGGGCAATGTTTTCACGCAGAGGATGGTGCTAGAGGAAGTGGTGGAGGCTAGTATAATTACAACACTTAAAAGGCATCTGCATGGGTATTTGAATAGGAAAGTTTTGGAGGGATATGGGCCAAGTGCTGGCAAATGGGACTAGATTATGTTGAGATATCTGGTCGGCATGAACGAGTTGGACCAAAGGGTCTATTTCCGTGCTGTATATCTCTATGACTCTATGACTAACTGGGCTGAGGAATAACAGATGGAGTTACATGCAGATAAATGTAAAGTGTTGCAGTTTGGTATCCACACCAGGGCAGGACTTAGACAGTTAATGATAGGGCCCTAGGGAACAATGTCAAACTGAGAGACCTATGGTGCAGGTACATAGTTCCTTGAAAGTGGCAGTAGAGATAAATAGAGTGGTCAAGAAGGCATTTGGTATGCTTGCCTTCATTGATCATGGAATTAAGTACAGGATTTGGTCATCATGTTACAGCAGTACAAGACATTGGGAAGGCCACATTTGGAGTACAGTTTTGGTCACTCTGCAAAATATGTTATTAAACTGGAAAGGGTGCATAAAAGATTTCCAAGATATTACTGAGAATGGAACGTTTGTGTTATAAGGATAGCTTGGGACTTTGTTTTGCTTCTCGAGTGTAGGAGACTGGGGGGTGACCTTATAGGGCTTCATAAAATCATGAGGGGCCTAGATAAGGTGAATAGCCAACTTTTTTTTCTCAGGGGAGGGGAGTCCAAAATTAGAGGGCATGGGTTTAAGGTGAAAGGGGAAGTTTTAAAATGGATCTGAGAGGCACCTTCTTTTCACACAGAAGGTGGTGTGTGTAGTGAATGAACTGTTAGAGGAAGTGCTAGAGGCAAGTACAATTACACCATTTAAAAGACATTTGGAGAAGTACTTGGATAAGAAAAAGATAAAAGGTGTATAGCCAAATGCAAGCATATGGGACCAATTTAGTTTGAGAAACCTGGTCAGCATGGATGAATTGGGCTGATCGGCCTGTTATGACTGTTTAAACAGATGCTGTGACTTTCTGATTTGCAGCCTAAGTGTGGAGTCAGCATGCTGTGACTGATGATTGACTCACCCTCCCCAGTCCCGAGAATGGCTTGCCATGTGGCATGCCAGTAATTTCTTTAAGAGCTGACGAGCTTCTCCATCTTTCCAGGATATTGACAGTGGAGTCCCACCTCACCAGAGGCTACTGGCCGTCAGAGGCCAACAGCTTCCGGATTGTAAATACTACCGATTGTGGCTTAGTGTTTAAGGGATTCATTGACGAGAAGGCTAGTGATTTTCTTGCGCATTTTGCTGTGGGGAGATTTATAGGAGGGGGAAATTGGAGACAAGAGAAGCGGTGTGCTTTTTAGAGGCCATCCTTTTACTCATCATCTCTGCACTACTCCTGATTTAGACTAATGGAAACTCTACCACTCCCCCCAAACACCCAAACCCAGTAACCATGTTGCCCTCATTTTCCACTCACTTTTCACACTTGTCTGGAAGGCAGTTAATCGAGATGGAAGTGAGTTGAGGTCTCTAAGAGTTTTAATTAGTCAGTTGAGAGTCCCCAGTGGACTTCCTTACTGAGCACTTAATTGGTAAGGTATTGAGAAGGGAGGGAGCCAACTCGCTCAATATTTCTCCTTCTCGCCTCCCCGGAAAGAGGTAAACTCCACCTACACTTAAAATTTCAGATTAATGAACTTTCATCAGAACTAAGGAACTTTAACATTGTAATAAAGTTGAATAATTGAAAGACAGGAAGAGGGAGGAACAGCTAAAGGAAGATGTGAAGAAAAAACAGAATTGTTGGAGCAACTCAGCTTGTTTGGTAGCATCTGTGGGGAGAAAGCCCCAGAGTTAATGTTTTGAGTATGGTGACTCTTCATCGGAACAGAAGGAAAATCTGTGTTAGATTGGATGGCAAGAGCGATGAATTGACAAAAGGTATCATGTAATTGCCTTAACATAGAAAAATGCTTCTAATAATTTTTAAAATTCTATAAATTATGATCTGAAGCACACAGCAGGTATACTGACTAGTCAGAAAGGATTTATAAACAAATGATTGTGCCTAATTGTTGCTTGAAAGTTTTTTGAGGTGGCAACTGAATATGTGGGTGACGGCTGTCTATGCATATAATTAACGTGAATTTTCAGATGATGTTTGATAAAATGTGAGATTTTAAAAAATATATACTTGAAGCTTGGAATTAATGACAAGTGGACTTGCTGAGCAAGAGCAGCCTAGTTTACAAGTGGGAAGGAAAGCATTCAGCTAAGGTTTGTTTCTCACTGTCACCATCATGGGGAATGTTCCATATGGTGCATGGTACCTGTGAGCTTGTGGTTTATCTGTGTAGCATGCTATAATCAGACATGAATCCCATTCTGATCTCAGCATGTTTCCAGAAATGTCAGATTTTCATGCTGATGCATGCACAAAAATCAGCTACTTTGTCTTTAGTAACAGTTCATGGACAAGCCATTTCAAGATCCAACTTTTTTGTCAGAAAAATGCTGATTTTCTGTGAGTGAATAATACCTGAAAGTGAAGCTAAAAAAGTGTAGTACATTTGACTGGAGTAATTCATATTTTCATCATGGCTATATGTATTCCATATTTTTACCTTCCTGCCTCTCCAAAGCTGTTCAGCAGATGGTAACAGAGATAGTTGCCAACAGATGTTGTACAGAGCTCTATAGTTTAGTCAATGTAATAACTCTTACCAAACCAGAGTGTTTCCATCTTATTTGTGCTTCTTCTGCAGAACTAAAAAATAGTTGTGTTTTATAGATATTATTCAAATTAGGATTTGCTGTTTTAATTGGTGATCTAAATTATCTCCTTCGTTTAAAATGACTCCAAGGAATATTCTTCCAGTGAGAATTCTTCTCCCCTAAATGTGAAACTTTCTTTTAAAAAAAAAAGCAAACATTTCAGCAGTAAAGGATGCTTGTGTCCAAAGTGTTCTTCATTTAAGCAGTGAAGGATGTGTTCTCTACCTGAATGAATTCTAGTGATTTTAGAAATTGGATCTTCAGAATGCATCACTGCTAGCTGTCATTGAGTATCTAGTTCATCTTTCTTAGAGTTGTCATTTCAGTTTTAAAACATCTGCCAAGTTTTGCAAAGTGCAGCACAAACTGTTTTGAGATGCGATACAGCCAGGTTAATGTCTGCGCAAAAGGTTGGTGTTCAACAGTCGTGCAATGGTGCAGTTATCAGCAGGCATCTTAATTTTGACCTTGGAATAAAGTGATAAAGCAGCTGAAAATGGTTGGGTGTAAGACATACCTGAGGAACTCCTGCAGAAATATCCTGGAGCTAAATGACTGACCTCCAACAACCATAACCATCTTCATTTGTTCCAACTATGGGAGCAAATAGTTTTCTCCCAATTTCCATTGACTGATGTTTTGCCAAGGCTCATTGATGCCGTACTTGGACAAATGCAGGTTTGATGCCAAGAGCAATCCCTCTCGCTTCACCTCTGGAGTTGAGCTTTCTTGTCCATGTTTGGACCAAGGCTGTAATGAGATCATAAGCTGAGTGACACTAATAGAGCCCATACTGAGTGTCAGTGAGCAGGTTATTGTGAATCAAGTGCTGCATGATAGCATGATTGATAACCACATCCATCATTACTGATGATCAACAGCGGATTGATGGGGCAGGTTTTGGCCACAAACTGATTTCTTCTGGCTTTTATGCATAGAATATTCCTGAGAAAATGTTGACATTGTTGGATAGATGCCAGTTCTGTACCTGTACAGGAGCAGCTTAGTTCGAGATACAGCAAGTTTTGGAGCAAGTTGGAATAATGTTGTCAAGGTCTATAGCTTTCAACAGTATTCTCTCTAATTTTCATACCAGCTTTGCTGGCCTCCAAGGCCTGTGCATGGCAGCAACTTCTAGAGCTGGAAGTCAGTTTCACAATCAGTGTACCAATGCCAATCATCATCCGCAGAAAGTCCCACAGCTTAGAGCGAACATCGGCCTTCATCATATCCGGTAATTTCAGCATTTGTTTTATGTGGAGTGAATTGAGTTGTCTAAATAATGGCATCTTTCAAGCTAAGGATCTCCAGGGGAGGCCAGGATGGCACTACTGGCTGAAGGCTGTTGCAAATGCTTCAGCCTTAACTTTTGCAATAATGTGCTCAGCTTCCCTATCTTTGAGGATAGGGATATTTGCAGAGCTTCCTCCTCCAGTGAGCTGTTTAATTCTCTATCACCATTCACAACTGGATCTGGCTGGACTGCAGAGCTTGTATTTGATCCATTGGTTTGTAATCACTTAGCCTTGTCTACCATCAGCTGCTTCTGCTGTTTTGCACACAAATGCTCAGTTTTGTTGCTTTACCAGATTGATAACTCATTTTTAGGTTTGCATTGTGCTGTTTCTGCGATGACTCAATGCCTCTTCATTAAATCACAGTTAATCCACTGGCTAGATGTTAATGGTTACAGGGCACATGCTGAACTTCAAGTGTGCAAATTATTTTGGAGTACAATAACACTGCTGAGAAAGGCCAGAGTGCCTCAGTGCTTCATGTATACCCACTTTGAGACGCTTTGAGTCTGTTCAAAGTCTATCCAATTTAGCACAGTGGTAGTTGTATATAAGTATAAATGAAACAATGTTAAGCAATCAGATTTTCTCATTCCAACAAATTTAAAGTTGTATTTTTGTAGGATCCTTCTTATGAAAATCAAAATTTTGTATCTTGAAATTTGAAATAATTGGGTAAATGCGAATACTTTTAAATAAAATATCTTCCAAAATAAATTTTGAATGTTAAAAATTGCTAACTCATTCAATTGAGGTCCTGATCATCATCTCTCTCACATGCCAACCCTGCTACTTGTCACCTCTCCCACTTGTCAACCCTCTAGCTCTTCACCTTTCCCTCTTACAAAAGCTCAATCCCACCACTTTTCCTGCTCCCCAGTGCTCCTTGTTGCATTCGATCCTACTGTCTGACAATAGCCCCTGTCCGAATTGCCGAACCTTCTAAATACTACTGACACTTCCGGTTGTTGCTGAGACTCGATTGCTGACCCTACCTCTCACTGATCCTTCTGGTTGCTATTGACTTTCTTTGGGCACAACTTCCTAGACCCTGCTGCTGCTTCTTGCCTCTTCTTCTTCCAAACCCTCACTTTGAGCAACAGTGCTGAAATAAGAGCCAAGAAGAGCAGTATTGGAGTGAAAACAACCTTGAATAGTAGGATTATGTAAACTACAAGCTGGCGAACTGGCAATTGGAGGTCACAGGATGAGGGATGATCAACAGTAACATGACAGTTTGGCAAGAGGGATGGTCAGCAGTGGGAGCTAGGATTGGTAGCAGTAGGGGAAGTTGATGAGAAGGATGGTCAGCAGTGACCAGTAGAGTTAGTAGTCAGTAGGGAGATGAACTGTGGGAGGATGTAAATTCCAAGTGACTCTGCGTAAATCATTAAAATAAAACTCTGCATGGAACTTGATATAGTTTTCTAATGTTATTGAGCAACATGTAGTTGAGAAATAGGAAAGGGTAATAATGCTTTCTTGGGAGGCCCATTGACATCAGTTTGGGAGCAATAAAATATAAAGTTGAATCTTACATTTTTTTAGGCTGTGAGTTGCGTCAAGCTTTTTGGAAGTTTTTTATTTGCTTTGAAGTTCATTAGGTTTTCTTGCCATATCTTGTTAACAAAGTCACCTTATTAATTATCTACTCAGCCCCTATGGCAAGTCTCACATCTGACTCCAGCCACATCTTATCCCACACTGTACTCATCACTGCTGGGAATCCTGGAATTACCTGACATTCCTCACACCCATGACCTTTTTAAACCCCGTTATACTTCTGGACAAGCACTGGCAGTCTGGAGCTGTCCTGCATAATTCTTGGCATTTGCCATGGCCATGGCCAGATGGGGACATCAGCTCCCTATTTACATGCAGGAATGTGAAGGAATGCTGGATGGGGTACAGTCTCAGGATTTCCTCTTCCCCGCTCATCAGCAGTGGAGGCTGCAACACTGCCAGCCTGGTCTAAGGTTAACTCCCAGTTTAGAGCAGTCTCAGCTTTCTGGAGGAACACTTAGTGCAGTTGGAAGAAGTTAAATGATTTTTTTCTACTCCATAAGGTTAAGTGCCCCAGCCCCTATCTTCTCTTCTAGCTCTATCCCTGCTTCTGTAGCCCCCTCCCACCAAAGCTCATGGTCTACCATCTTTACTCTTGTCTGCAACATCTCCCCTAACTCATTCTTCCCCACCTCAACCCTCAAGGGAGGTTAAATGTCTGGACAGGCTAAGGTATCATTTGGAGTTTAGAAGGGCAATTTGTGTTTTGATAGAAATGTATAAAATCCTGAGGGGACATGAATGGTGAATGTGGAAAGAATGTTTCCTCTTGTGTGAGAATCTAGAGTTAGGGATCACCTTTTAAAAATAAGTAGTCACCTATTTAAGACTGATAAGGAGTGACGACTCAGAGGATTGAGAGGTTTTGGAAGTTCTTTCTTTGAAAGGCAGTGGAGGCAGACTATTGAATACTTCTAAGACAGATGTTGTTGGTTCTTGATAAGCAAAGGATGACTAATTATTGAGGGTTGGCAAGAATGCAGAGTTGAGGTAAAACCAAATTAGACGTGAATGGCAGAGCAGGCTCAAAGGGTCATGACCTATTCCTACTGTTTGTATATTTGCATGTATGTAAGTACAGTTTTGTCAATCTCAATCCACAAAGAGTTCTACTTCAACTCTTCTCATCAGGAGAACAGTCAGCACTTGAATTTGTTTGAAAAGAATTAAATATTATTTCTTGAAAACAACTGATCTTGCAGCTACATGTTTTAGAAAATAGGATTTGGTTTATAGAGCATTGCATTATGAATAAGATAGCATCGTGCTGAATAATATTTGTTATGAATTTTATACAAATTACAAATATGCATAAAAACCTTCAATGTTCTTATAGAGAATTGGACCTGAATTGTCAGTGTTTATTAATATTATCTATTTCACTGTTCATGATCGAGTGCCAAACCTAGCTTGCTGTTTAATATTTTAGTTCACAAGAACATAAATATCTTTACTTCTTGGTAAAGTGACGATATGGTATTAAACAAGAAGTGGCGTTTGTCAAACCATACATTTTTGAACCTTTTCATTATTTTTTAATATATGACCTTTGAATTTTATTCGTAACCAAGTGAGGAAAAAGCTTTGTAATTTTATTTCTGCCTACCACAGGAAGTGTTTGCAATAAGAAACTCCTGCAGTAACTACTGTTTCATCTTTCACAAACAGTTTTGAGTGGATTATCGTAATATCTGGTCCTGAAAAAAAAACAAAATTATGAATTGAATAAATTGTAGCGATACCACTGGCATTTAAATTGAACCTGCTTATTTCAATTTTTACATTGCTGCTGTAAGTCTTTTCCTATATAGGAGTTATCTGTACTGCTATTTATCTGATTATCATCAGATGTTTCCTGTACCTTACTTTTTTTTCCACTTGCTTTTCTCTAAAGACATACGTGAGATCAGGAAAGGTATGGAAACAGTGATTTTAGAAAAAAACAAGTTTATCGCTTAAGTTTATAAATTATTGCTTCTTTAAGTTTCTCTACTCCTGCCAAACTATTCCACTTCCTCTTCAGCTGGGATTATTTCAAAACATATTTCTGGTAAGTTAAGAGGAGACTGAACCTGGCAAGCTTTTCATCTGCACTGTATTAATAAAGGACCTTTATTTTTGCTCTTCCTTTCTCATGCAGAGGAGGGTTCATTGTTTGTTTTAAGGTGGCTACAAATAAACACTCTAAATGGCACAACAGGTAGTTGCATAGTATAATCTCAATATTCAGGCTAAGAAACCATGCTTTTATATAACCCTATTATAATTTTAGTTGATCTTAAGTGTTGGAGTGCTGAATTGCAACAATTTGCCTGGTGTCCTAGGGCTGAGGCAGAGGAAAGTCAAGCACCATAATGGCTCTATTCACTTTTGCTGCAGTGTACCTACATGTGTATATTACTTAAGGGTAGCATTGAACTCGAGTATGACAGCTGAGATAATGGTATAGCTCCATTGTCATTGTGAAGAATGGCTTATTAGTTGAGGGTTGATGATTTCTATTAAACCATAATACATTAATAAAGCTAGTCAGTAAGAAAATTAGAAATCAGGATGTTGAGATTTTCTGAATTCTTAATGGAAAGTAATGATCTAATAAAGTGATGTTTACTGGAAGAATCTTGGAAATCCTTGATTTGTTTTATTGCCTGGAGAATTTAAAGGTTTTCAAAATCAAGAATTTAGAAATTTTATGTTCCTAAGAATGAAGTCTTAACTAATTTTTAATGAGCAAGGGAAGCTTTTCACGCAAAGTGGTAGGAGCCTGCAATGCACTGCCAGAAGAGGTGGTGGAAGCAGGCATATTGGCGATATCTGACAGGCATCTGGATGGTTACATGAACAGGGAGGGAAAAGATGGATACAGACCGAATAAGGACAAAAGATTTGTTTTTGGTTTAATTAGGACATGATGACTGGCACAGGCTTGGAAGGTTGTAAGGCCTGATCCTGTGCTGTACTTCTCTTTTGCTCTATAATAATAGGAACCCTTAGACATATTAAAATATTGTAAGCAGTCTGTTGTTAAAGCAACACATTTACAAGGCCATAGCTAAATAAATTGGTGACTGTAGAGAAATTCAAACATTTACAATATCAATTATCAATTTCATGATTGCGTTTGTGCATTTGCTGATTTTAGACCTTCTAGCATGATCTTGTTTACATCGTTAGACAAAAAAAAAGGTGCTGTTTGACAGCTCTAGTTATCTTTCAGGTCAATGTTGTCTTGCAGATGGAATAAATATAGATTATAGATTTTATGTATAGGTATGTAATTTAAGTTGCTTTGAGGTTATTTTATCACAGTTGATGTCAACTCATAACCTTGGGTGTGCTACAGTCTCAAAACTACTCCTAGATGTTAGCCATGTCACCTTTGAGTCAGAAGGATGTGTTTTTTTTCCACTTTAAAGACTTGAACTTGAAATTTAGTTTGATACTTCAGTGCAATATGACAGAAATGCTGCATTGCTGGCAGTGCTTTGTTTTTAAGATGAGACATTAAACCAAGGCTGTTTCTGTCCTCAAAATGTGAAGATCCCGCAATACTGATATTGACATTTTCTTCATTCTTTTTAATGTTTACACTTCAGCCAGTATCACTAAAATGGACTATGTAATTATTATGGGAGAAAGTGAGGACTGCAGATGCTGGAGATCAGAGCTGAAAATGTGTTGCTGGAAAAGCACAGCAGGTTAGGCAGCATCCAAGGAGCAGGAGAATCGACGTTTTGGGCATGAGCCCTTCTTCAGGAATGAGGAAAGTGTGCCAAGCAGGCTAAATAAAAGGTGGGGAGGAGGGACTTGGGGGAGGGGCATTGGAAATGCGATAGGTGGAAGGAGGTTAAGCTATGGTCTGGCAATGGAAGAGTCCAAGGACCTGCATGCCCTTGGTGGAGTGGGAGGGGGAGTTGAAGTGTTGAGCCATGGGGTGGTTGGGTTGGTTGGTCCGAGTGTCCCAGAGGTGTTCTCTGAAACGTTCCGCAAGTAGGCGGCCTGTCTCCCCAATATAGTGGAAGCCACATCGGGTGCAGCGGATGCAGTAAATGATATGTGTGGAGGTGCAGGTGAATTTGTGGCGGATATGGAAGGATCCCTTGGGGCCTTGGGGGGAGGTGTGGGCGCAAATTTTGCATTTCTTGTGGTTGCAGGGGAAGGTGCTGGGAGTGGAGGTTGGGTTGGTGGGGGGTGTGGACCTGACAAGGGAGTCACGGAGGGACTGGTCTTTCGGAATTATTATCCCATTTTTTAAAAATGGGATCTTGCTGTACAGACATTGACTGGCATACTTCGTAAATCAATGACCATGTGATGAAAAGATACTGCATTGGCTACAAAGCACTCGAGGAGCCTGATATCCTGACAGACACCTTATAAGTGCAGTACCTTTTTCCCCTGGTTATCCAATCATCTGGAAGCTGTACAACTATGAATTTTCTGGGAACATAAGAAATAATTGAAGAGTTTAGTACAGGTCTAAATTCAACCTATTCATGTTGCAATTCCGTTTCTATTCAATTAAATTTCCATATAATGCCACTTTTCATCATTTTAACAAGACTATCTAATACTTGGCACAAAAGCATTGGAATCTCTCCCTGCCAAGATGTGAAAGACTTCTAAATGAAAATTGGAGAATTCCCCATTGTCATTACAGATTTGTAATAGCGTATAGGGCTAATTTCACATCAACAATCATTCTTTTTAAAAGCAGCAAGTTCTTTGAACTGGTCCATATTGACTAAAATGATACAAACACTCACTTCTCACTGGGGACTTCAGGCTGATGAAGCTCAATTTGAATTGATGTACCTGTACACACTTAAGACAAAATGAAGTTCAGATCAATGTGCTATAAGCCTATTTTCTGTCTGTTCAAAATGAGCATTTCTTTGTTCATGTGTGTAAAGAGAAATAGTTCTGACAGTTACAAGTTAAATTAGCTTCTAATTGGCAAAGGGAAACTGGTTTAGATTAGTCTGAAATGAAAATTAGTATCTGATATTTAGAGAGAAAAGGCACTTAATCAGTGTGATTTGATCTAAATGCAATCAAATCCATCTAGTTATGTTCAGATGCCAAACTGCAATTCTGCAAATGTTTTCCATCCATCATTAGTGGTTAGCAATAGTCAATGACACCTAATCCAGGTGGCAGAAATGAGTTTATCAGTAAGGTTAACAATCTTGCTTTGGAGGTTCATGCAAGGTCTTATGGAGAATTCCCCCACCCACTCAAGAACAAATTAGCTGTTTTCATGAAATTGTAATTTGCCCTCAAAAAAGCAGTAACGTAATGACAATATGCAAGTTGTCTTCATGGTTGCCAATTTAGTGCCATTGATATATTGTTCACTTCTATTCCTGATGAAGGGCTTTTGCCCGAAACGTCGATTTTCCTGCTTCTCGGATGCTGCCTGACCTGCTGTGCTTTTCCAGCACCACTCTGATCTAAACTCTGGTTTCCAGCATCTGCAATCCTCCCTTTAGCCACATTGTTCACCTCATCACTTGCACCCCTCCTCCAGCCCCCAACACCTCAGACCTTACTCTGTAGCATGATCTTAAAATAACATGATACAGCAGAAAAAATTACAATTGTATAATTTCAGTGACTCAACAAGTTTCAAGAATGGAGGTTAGTAGGGACTTAGATGCAAAGTTCACTTCTGCTATCTATGTACCATCAATCCCATCTTGAAGACTTCAGGATTTTAATTGATATTTTGGAATGTCTTATTATTATTGAAGATGCCACATGCTTGTTGGGGGAGAAAACACAAGTTTTTGATATTAAAACACATTGTGGTGTTTCAAGTTATACAGTAAAATCCAATGGCATGCACCATGAACAATTAAGACATCGGTCACTAAAGAAGCGTAATCTTGAGTAATTCACTTTTGTGCTGGTTTTTATTTTTGGTGTTGTACTTGAAATGGTACTATGCAGAAGATTTTTGACTTGGAGATTTGTCCATTTGTTCCACTACTGCTTTTGCACTGACACTATCAAGGATGTTATTTCTAAAAGCTTTACATTTGTCAAACAGCAGTAACAATTTACCAAAAATGGCCATTGTTAGCCATGTTCCCAGAGTGTGAGATTGGTGATTGCCTGTGCCCTTCTGTTTGCAGTGTAAGTCGTCTTTGTGGGTTTCATGCAAACTCATAGCTTGGTTGTTTTATGTAATCTGCAGGAACCACAAAAGGTTTTTTTTTGCAGAAAACAGTTATTGCACTTTCTGATTTCAGATTAGTGCATCCAGTAGCTCGTCACATCATAAGTGAGGAACTGAATTGACACTGGGGCTGGTATTAATGGGTTTTGAGTACATAGAATAATAAATCAGGAATCAACACAAGAAGGCTGGTGTGACCAAGGTTTAACTAAGTAGGCAATCTGACCTTGTTTGCACTGATGCCATATCCAGTATAACAGCCAGAGTGGATTCAGTATTCCTAAAATTGATAGCACCAAGGCATTACACCACCACAGTGTATAGAGAAAGCAATTTGTGTGTCACTTCAAGGCTAGTTTTCAATTCAATCCTTTTGGAAAATACAGTTGCATTGAGGTTGAAGTACGTTGTATGGATTTTACCAGTTGACTAATGTGCCTTACACCTTAATAACTGTTTAGACAATAGACAATAGGTGCAGGAGTAGGCCATTCTGCCCTTCGAGCCTACACCACCATTCATTATGATCATCCTGTTCCTGCCTTATCTCCATAACCCTTGATTCCACTATCCTTGAGAGCTCTATCTAACTCTTTCTTAAACGAATCCAGAGACTGGGCCTCCACTGCCTTCTGGGGCAGAGCATTCCACACACCCACCACTCTGGGTGAAGAAGTTTCTCCTCATCTCTGTCCTAAATGGCCTACCCCTTATTTTTAAGCTGTGTCCTCTGGTTCGGGACTCACCCATCAGCGGAAACATGCTTCCTGCTTCCTGCCTCCAGAGTATCCAATCCTTTAATAATCTTATACGTCTCAATCAAATCCCCTCTCAGTCTTCTAAACTCAAGGGTAAACAAGCCCAGTCGCTCCAATCCTTCAACATAAGATAGTCCCGCCATTCCCGGAATTGACCTACGCTGCACTCCCTCAATACCCAAAATGTCTTTCCTCAAATTTGGAGACCAGAACTGCACACAATATTCCAGGTGCAGTCTCACCAGGGCCCTGTACAGCTGCAGAAGAACCTCTTTGTTTCTATACTCAATCCCTCTTGTTATGAAGGTCAGCATGCTATTAGCTTTCTTTGCTACCTGCTGTACCTGCATGCTTGCCTTCATTGACTGGTGTACAAGAATACCCAGATCTCTTTTACTGCCCTTTTACCTAACTTGACTCCATTTAGGTAGTAATTTGCCTTCCTGTTCTTTCCACCAAAGTGGATAACCATACATTTATCCACATTAAACTGCATCTGCCATGCATCTGTCCACTCACCTAACCTGCCCAGGTCACCCTGTAATCTCCTAACATCCTCCTCACATTTCACACTGCCACCCAGCTTTGTATCATCAGCAAATTTGCTAATGTTACTATTAATACCATCTTCTATATCATTAATAAATATTGTAAAAAGCTGCGGTCCCAGCACTGATCCCTGCGGTACCCTACTGGTCACCGCCTGCCATTCCAAAAGGGAGCAGTTTATCGCTACTCTTTGTTTCCTGTCAGCCAACCAATTTTCAGTCCAAGTCCGCACTTTGCCCCCAATACCATGTGCCCTAATTTTTCTCACTAACCTCCTATATGGGACTTTATCAAAGGCTTTCTGAAAGTCCAGGTACACTACATCCACTGGATCTCCCTTGTCCATCTTCAGAGTTACAGCCTCAAAAAATTCCAAAAGATTAGTTAAACATGATTTCCCCTTCATAAATCCATGCTTTTTCTGCCCAAGTGGTATCATTGTGACATTTGAAAGAAGCCGCAATGTCGTCATCATCATCATCATCATGAGTCAGTGTTATTTGTGCTACTTTTAAGCCATAAGATCATGATTGGTGGCTTTCTAATGAGACTTGAAAACATAATCTACGGTGCCACTTCAATGCAGTGCTGAAATTTAGTTTTGAGTCTTGAATTATGAAAAAAGCCGCCATAAACCTGACAGCCAACAGGATGGAATGGCTCATTCCTTCTGAGTGCAAATCCTTCTCCAACAGCTAATGTGGTTTTTTGATTTGCCTGGGACATTCTTGGCCTTGACTGTACAGAAGTTTCAGTGAGGTCAGCAGATGTGGGGTCTGTTTGTTCTCCTGTATCTCTTTTTGAGGGCTTATTACCAGCTGTTTCTTTCTCTGGTGGCTGTTCAGCAGCCACTAAAGATTGCTGTTCTTGCTGGGCTTGCTGATGACAATGTTTTTACCTGTTTACCAAGGCCAGAAGGAATGTAGTAACAGCAATGTCCATCTCCGAAGGGTGAATGGTAATCTGTAGAGAATGTTGGAAATAGAACAATATATCTATATACAGCCTTCATGTTAATCAGTATGAAGAGTTGTGTTATGCCTTGAAATGGTGTGACATGGAAGCTTTACAAGGAGATCAATGCCATACCTCAATAAGCAGCTCTGAGAGATATAACTCAATCTAGATATATGTTGCAGAATCAAAGTAGTAATAGTACACTAGAGTTGTGAAATTATGATGTTAATCCGTGCAAAAGCATCCCTCAATTGCAATCTGAAGCCACCTTGAACATTACGTTGTTATTTCTGCAATTCAATATGTGAGTATGGCAGCTCCAAAACATTATTATCCAGGATCGTGCATGAAATGTGATGCACAAATGGCAAACTCGAGTAAGACTTCATTTAAATGAAAACAATCTACTGTGGACACTGGAAAGCTGAAACAAGCAGAGAATGCTGCAGAAATTCAGCAAGCTTGGCAGCATCTGTGGCAGTAGAAACATAGTCAAGGTTTCAAGTTTGATCTGACTCTTCTTCAGAATTGCCATTAAATTAGCATCTGAATAGTCCAAATACATTTAATTTATATGTTTTAAAAGAGCCAGTTTAACCAGATTGAGTTAACAAAAGAGTGAGTTTATTAGTTACTAAATGCAAGAGTAAATAATAATGTAACAGATGTATACACAGATTAGGATAAAAAAAGGTAGGTCCACAAAAGAGAAAAGTTAAAAATAAGAGATGTATAGATTGATCTCTGACTCGTTGTGAAAAGTAGATAGTTAAAGGTGGTCATTACAGTGAATGGTACCAATAATGTTGACAGTGGTGGTTGAACAGCAGATTTTGAGCTTCTTGCCTTTACAGGTTGATTTTGATAGTGGTTTGCTGGCAGCAGAGAGAGAAAGAGAGTCGAGAGTGTGGTGCTGGAAAAGCACAGCAGGTCAGGCAGCATCCAAGGAGCAGGAGAATCGAATTTTGAGGCAAAGGCCCTTCATCAGGAATGAGGCTGGGAGCCTCGGGGGTGGAGAGATACATGAGAGTGGAGTGTGGTTGGGGAGAAAAGTAGCTGAGAGTGCGATAGGTGGATGGAGGTGGGGGTAATGGTGATAGGTCAGAGAGGAGAGTGAAGCAGATATGTGGGAAGGAAGATGGACAGTTAGGACAGGTCATGAGGGCAGTGCGGGGATGGAAAGTTGGATCTAGGATAAGGTGGGGGAGGGGAAATGAGGAAACTGGTGAAATCCACAGTGATACCGTGGGGTTGGAGGGTCTCGAGGCTGAAGATGAGGCATCAGGTGGTTAGGGAGTGGCGATGGAGGAGGTCCAGGACCTGCATATCCTTGGCAGAATGGGAGGGTGAGTTGAAGTGTTCAGCCATGGGGCAGTGGGGTTGGTTGGTGCGGGTGTCCCGGAGATGTTCTCTGAAGCGCTCTGCAAGTAGGCTCTGTAGAGGAGACTGCATCGGGAGCAACAGATACAGTAAATGATGTGTGGAAGTGCAGATGAAACTTTGGATGTGGAAGGCTCCTTTGGGGCCTTGGACGACGGTGAGGGTGGAGGTGTGGGCACAGGGTTTGCAATTCCTGCCATGGCAGGGGAAGGAGCTGGGAGGGGAGGGCGGTTTGGTGGAGGGTGTGGACCTGATGAGGGAGTCACGGAGGGAATAGTCTTTATGGAAAGCGGATAGGGAAATATATCTTTGGTGGTGGGGTCTGTTTGTAGATGGTGGAAATGGCGAAGGATGATGGATGTATATGGAGGTTGGTGGGGTGGAAGGTGAGGACCAGGGGTGTTCTGTCCTTGTTGCGATTGGAGAGATGGGATTTGAGCAGAGAGAGAGAGTTTTTCCTTTCCTGGCCTGCAGTGTAAGGTATTTAAAGGCTACCCTTAAAGCTGTAACCCTCACAGCATGCCAGGCCATATTGCGAGAACATAAGGCCACTGCTACACATAGGCTAGAGTTGAAGCACACTTTTAACTTTTTTTTTGTAAATCCCTGGAAGGGTAGATCACAAATATATCTGTGGAGGATAGCCTTCTGCTGTGAGGGGCCTGGGTAGTCCCCAGCTATCTCCTTCTGGTTTGACATTCTATTTGAAGTTTGCCTGACTCTGTGTAGATGTGATATTCCATTGGTCCACATCGGACTCTGCCAGTCATTCCACTTACAACTCCAGTCATTTTTTTGGCTGTAGCAGTCGACTTTTTAAAAATACAACTTGGAATTACAATTTCAATATGTCCATATGTACTTTACACTATAGATATTTTACGCCATCATCATTACAGGAAATTATCATCCTTAATGAGATGGTGATTTAAGAATTAGATAAGTGTGTCTGTATTTAAATAGTGCAGAAAACATAAAGGTGATTCAATGTAATCAAAGAAAAACCTCAGAACAGCGATCATGTAAAATTGACCAACTGTTACTACTTTCAGAAGCTTGTCAACTTACTTTCATTTTAAATGTGCAATTTTTGTTAAATCTGGAAATATTCAAGTCCAAACATTATTTTTTGTACTAATAATGGATGGCTTTAAATGTCTTTGTTTAACATTACTTCACCTACTCTTTTAGCAGAAGAGTTTCCCCATTTGAAATAAGTTAGTTCTTGAGAAAATGGTTGGCATACATTGAGTTTTTTGAGTGCTAGCAGTAAAAACTGGTCTGTTTGGCTCTTTTGTTTATGTTGAAACTTTTCTTGTACAGGATATTTGAGAAATGGACATTCAAATAATTTTTAGAAAAAAAACTAACTTGCATCTGCAAACAGACCAATGCATGGTTTTCGTAAGTATACCAATATAAAATCCTGAAAATAAAAGTCCGTCTAATTATTGTAGGAATATGCAGTGTACTATTTTACTTCCAAGGTTAGGCAACTCTAAAACCCAGTTAGTAAACATACATGGAAAAATACTATTTTCAAAGTTGACTGTGTGGTGCTGGAAAAGCACCGCAGGTCAGGCAGCATCCAAGGAGCAGGAGAATCGCTGTTTCGGGCATAATCTCTTCATCAGAAATGAGGCTTGTGAGCTGGGGGCTGAGAGATAAATGGGAGGGCGGTGGGGCTGGGGAAGGTAGCTGAGAGTGTGATAGGTAGATGATGGTGGGATTACTATTTTCACATTGGAACATGTCCTGGAACATTACTTTTGAAGAAAATAAACAAATTTCAAATCAGTGTTTCACCCAGTCATTAGTCATAATTGAGATTAGGACATGAATTATCACATCTGTAACTGCAATTCTTAGAAGTCATCAGCTCATCTTCAATCTTTTTTTTCTCAATAGTGGGAAAAATGAGGTTTTGTTGGTTTGAGTAGCCTTCACAAGACCACTTTGTAATTGCAACAGGATTAAGTTGTGTAATCAATTAATCTAATTGTTTGATGCTGATAACTTCTAGTTTAAATGGGAGGAAAGAAATAAGTCCCCAATATCACCCCCTCATAAAACATGAAAATGTTGGCACATTTAAAGTACTGTCACTGGACATGTATGCTGCACGTGATAAACTGAAGCTAAATGGTGCTGTGTCACTGTCACAAAATGTCTTGAGCGTAACACAAACTCTATGTTTGCTGCAATTGCATCATCACCTCAATAGCTACAACAATATCACAACTGATGCACCAATAGTTCTTTATTTTAAAATGAAACTGCCAAAATAAATATTAGACTTTACTTTTCTTGTACTGTGGTCAGTTTTTAAGCCAATTTTTAAAAGTTATTTGGCATTATTACGGATATAGTGATACATGGACAAGGCCAGCTTAGTTGTGGGTCTTTCTGGCCTCATTTTGCATTGAAATAAACATTAATAAAGTAATGAAACACCAGCTAAAACCTGTAGTGCCTCTTTGGCCCAAATGTTCCTTGAGCCAGGCATTTTGCAGCATTTTCCATTAGGTAGACATATTTCCTCACCTTTCAATCAAAACTGTTTTGCCATGTGGGTTGGAAGTACACGCTATTAACAGCACAGGGGAGGGCAATCTGGGATCTTGGTGACCAGCAAGACCAACTGTCCATCTTTTGAACCGATGATATTGAAGGATTGAGAAGGTACCAGTATATTGGAGTCAAGTTATTTATAGAAAGAGATAGTAAAAGTGAAAGAAAGATTGATGGAGAGAAAGATGGATCAAAAAAGAATAATAAGATTTTAAGAAATCTTGGGTAATAGTTTGTTATCCTTGGGAATTTGAACTGATGTTTCAATTATTCTCTTTCTGAACTGGAGAGGAAGTTTTTTGGCATTGCAGGGACATGAATCTCCTCATTGAAAAGTTAAATAAGTAGTTGCCCAAACTCTCCCTGAATTTGCTTAAGAATCAATGTGTAAATATCACAACATATGACACTAAGGTGGGCAGCAAAAGCAAGCTACTATTTTCACAGTGCAAGTAGCAGAGTGGTATTAATATCTAGTATCTGGTGGCGCTTGCAACTCATGAAATATTCCTCACAAGTTACTGCTATTGCTGCATGATTAACACCAGAAACAACATAGCAATTCATTGTTTGCGGTGAATGCAGGAACCACTAAACATTTTTTTTTATGGCAGCTCCAAAGCATCATTTTCCAGTATTAAGTATGAAATGTGATGCACAAATGGCAAACCCAGGTAAGATTTCAAAATTAAATGAAATCAATATACTGTGGACACTGGAAAGCTGAAACAAACACAGAGAATACTGCAGAAATTCAGCAGACTTGGCAGCATCTATGACAGGAGAAAGAGTCAGAGTTTCAAGTTTGATATGGCTGTTCTTCAGAATTGCCAAAAAAGGGTCAGAAGATTTTTTTGTGTATCAGTCTGTAATCAAGTTGCATAGATTTTGTCTCTGATGCTGTCTTTTAAAGTGTAGGAATATACAATTTGAGCATTAATATGTTGCATTGGGGATGATTGGCTGTCATGTTGAGGAAGAAAATTGCATGTTCATAGACTCCTGTTCTGAAATCAAAAGCCATTTTCAAACGTTATTTCTGTTTTTTGGAAGTAGGAACAAAACTTGTGCAGAAGTGAGTTTGTATCCCACTACTTTAAAGTGTTGGTTCCTTTTTCAAAAAGTTGCTTATTTCTGTTTTTGTACAAATGTTGAAATTTCATAGTTCAAAGTGGAGTAATTGAAATGTGTTGCTTTGAAGTAATTGTTTCCTGTCAGAAAGAAAAAATTGGCTGCAAATATAGGCAACCTTGCCATAAAATGCCATCATTTTCAGAGTTTACACTAATCAAATCCAGTAGGAACTTAGACACATGTTGAAATTTTACCTTCCTATTAATGTCATGTTTTAAATGTTGCAAGGGTTGAATTGATTTTAGAATAAAAGTTAATTTTGGCACAGTGCTCTGATGATTAAACTTGCTATAACCATACACCTATCGTCACAACACCCTTAAAATGTTCATCGTGTTAGTAAGAGTTGAGCTTTGCAACAGGGAGAGCATACAACCTTGATAATTTTTCATAACAGTGCCATTTTCTTGAACCATCTATAAATCACTTGTAAGGCATTGACTGAGATCTGGTAAAAGGTTAAATAAATGACCATTCGGTTAACAAAAATGGTAGGTGGATGGTTGGCGGGGGTGGTGGGGCTCAAAAAAATCAATGGTTTATTTAAACAGACTCTTTTCATGAAATCAAATTTATAATGTAACTTTGTAGGGCATAGACTAGGAAAATGTAGAGGCTTCATACTCCATTGCCTGATCTTTTCAAATAGACGCATTTGTTTTAAAATAAACTGTTCTCCAAAACTATTAGCAGTTCAGAGCTATCCCTCCCCCATACTTCAGGCAGCTTCTCAACAGTGTTCACTCATTTTTGCCACTGTTGAAGTGCACCTTCTCCCATCTGTAAAATAGTATGTGGATCTCGCTCATTCTTTCCTGTTTGTTTATCTTTCAGGGAGAATATTGGTTTGAAACCTGCATCTCACAGCAGCAAATAGTACTCCAAATTGTTCAGTGCTTCTCAACAATGAAGGAGCACCATTTGTGGTGATCTAAAACAGAAAATGCTTCTGTTCTCAAGTATAAAGAGAACAGCACTCGAGTTGGTCTGTTTCTGAATATACACTCTATTCCACTTCTTGCTAAAGTGTATCATTTTTAAAAGCCTCAATTCCTTACTCTATTCATTTCTTTGGAAGCCTGTGGTATTGAGTATGATGACCTGGAGGGTGATGCTGAATAGCTTTTCACAGTAACATCGTAGACCCCCCAATAATGGTAAGGATAGATTTAGCTTAACTGTATTATTTTGCAGTCCATACTTCTAGTGCATTCTTAGGTAGCAAACGACACCTTTGTAAACACAAATCCATTCATTGTTCTTTTAAATAGGTCTGCTTAACCCCTCTTATTCACTGAATCTCTGAGCCCAGCTACTTTAGATGTTCTACTTCGAAATTAAAAATCTCTAATTTTCTTCTATTGTGAATAAATACAAAGAAAGCCTGTTTGAGCAATTCTGTGTATACAGTGGTCTGGAATATATTTCTTAGTGAAGTGTTTAACTGTAAAAATTATTTCTTCAAAGAATAGGAGCGGATACTGTGTGAAAAAGCCTAAGCAGCATAAAATATTTTGTACTTTGGAGATTGAACAAATCTATTACGATACTGAAATAAAATATTGATCACCCATCTCCTTTCCCATTGAACTCACAAACACACATTTTAACTCTCAGCATACTATCTTTTGATCATCTTTCCAACTGAACATGGTTGTAGCTGTTAACTTTTTCAATAATTATCTTAGTTTTGTCAATAGTCTCTTAATTCCTACCAACCTGTTTTCACCTATTATGTTTTCCCTATGTAAAGCCACATGTGCACCTTCCATCCTTCATAGCCATTCAGAAGGAGAACTCACACCTCACTCCCATTAGTAGTTGTACAGTTGTCATTCCAGTTCTTGTAAGATGCTAACGATTTCCATGCCTTGAAGAATTAACTAAGATTCTCATCTTTAGCCTCATATCTCTTCATGGCATTGTCTTCCCCACATTCATAATATAGATGCATCCCATCATAAGTTAACTTAAGGAGCTCATTAGAGGGTGTTGACCAAGCACAATACATAGAACAGCCTGCTCTGAAACATTCAATCCTCGAGCAGTGTGCTGTAGAATGAATATTGCTAGTTCATTTATGTTTATCATATTTAAATAAAACGAAAATCTAGATGTAAGTATTGAATTTGTTTTATGTTGTCAAACTCATCTGAACTTCCTAAATCACCAGAAAAATACTCTTTTAAAGAAGAAAGTGCTAAAGCATATTTTAAAGGATCACTAAAATGTTGCTATTAACGTTAATATTTCCAATTTTTAAAAAATTCTTTGGTACATGTTCTGGGCGTTCCAATGAGTCCAGAATGGGGATCAGCAGAATGGTCTATTCAAAAAGAGTTTGCATAAATAAGTTGTGAATACTGTTCTAACATAAATGCCCTTCAGACATACTCTTTTTACAGGCAATCAAATGAGCACAGATTTGGAAAATGATAAAGGCTGTTATGCAGTCTCCAGAAACTTTCATCTGAAACCCTAATTCATAGTGAAAGTGAATTACTGAAATATACTCTTGTATCCACCCTGACTGCACTATTTGTATTCCATATTCAAGGGGAAATTTAAGAACATAAAATATTTAACTCAAAAAGTATATGGTTCTAATCTGAAAGAGGAAATTTTCTACATTATCTAACTAGCTAAAAAAAGCTTGTAACTTATTTTGTGCTTGATAGGAATGTTCTTTTATCCTACATTCTGATGTTTATGAATTGTATTGTATTAAATGTATTATGGTGTGGATAGGAGGACTGGCTGTAAATTCCACTTGGGCTCTTCCTGGATAAAGTGTAACTGATTTTGGCTGGAGTGTGGTGCTGAGCCAAAGAAATTAAAATGAAGAAGGAAGGAGAGATCCCATAGAGATTGTGTGATGGAGCTTGAGGGCTGAACGTACAGTGGCCTCAATTAGTGGTGAATTAGTAGCAAAAATATTAGCTTGCTACTTAAATACTCATCAATTTTTGAGAGGGTATGGTATCTTACCACATGAAAGGCTGTTCCACTGAATTCGCTTCCTTCCACTGATATCCCTTCCTTCCCTCCACTGCAAGCAAATGCCTGCATGGTCATAATTTGTCTCTATCCCATCATGATATGAGTTGAATCAGGATCTCAGTGGTTTAAAGATTTTGTCAATTTATTACACAGGTGACTGTGATACTTGAATATGATAAAATTCCCAAGGTGAAGTCAGTATCCAGCTTGATTTCTTATGACCCAGCTGTTGAAAAAATGCAATTATAACATTTAAAAATGTCATATTTGCTGCTTAGAAGTTCTTCATACTAAATACACAAGTGAAGTCATGGTTGACAGCTCCCAAAGTTAGAATCCTGTTGTCAAATTTGGGACTGGAAAATAAAAGATACATTTGATACAGAAGAAAAATAAGAACATTTAACAAAATACTTTTTACTTTTTAGTTAATCTGTTGCATATATAGAAAATGTAATGCTTCCTTTGCTTTGCTTGTGGAAGTCCAATGTTAGTGTGCAGGAACCTGGTATTTAAATTACTACAGATGGCTCCCTTATCTCATTAGCTGGTTTCTAGACCTAAAGGTTGTTGGGTTTGAGATGTTATTGGGATAATGGAGCCTGATTTGTTTAAGTTACCTAGTGAAGTTCATGTAGTGAAGGTTGTGCCTCCTTCCATGAGTTGCTCTGATGTGACATTACAGTCCTTTAGGAATATTTGCACTAGTTTCCTTTAAAGGAGAATTATGTCTAGATTGGCATTAGTATGTTTGAAGCTTTATAATGCTTTATAATATAATAATTGTTTGTTAATAAAACGTCAATGTGGAGCCCAATTGCAGAGAAACAGAACTTACATGGTCGAAGAGAGTCTGACACGTTTGATGTGGGTGGATTGGACAAGCAATGTGTATGTTGCTGTATTTCCTATTATCTGACCTCATGCCTCAAACATTGCATGGAATACTAACCAGTGTGAAGGAGATATTACTGAGCCAATTGCTCTCGTTGACATGGAGCGGTGTAAGACCAGTATATTCTATCTTTTTTTTAAAATCAACTTCCAACATTCCAGAAGAACAGGAGGATTTTTAAACAATCATTTGATGTTAAACAAAAAAAGTAGCAGATGCTCTGTCACTTTAAAACATTTACTGGTGCGTTATGCTTACCAGAAGCCATGAGTTTAAAAAAAAATAAGAACTGGTCATTCTGAAGAAGGTAACTGGAGCCAAAATGTTAACTCTGCTTCTCTCCGTTGATGTGACGAAACCTGCTGAGTGTCTCCAGCAATTTCTGATTTTTGTGACATGAGTTTTCTGTTTGGCATGGAGTTGTCATGTTAGTGATTCCTACCTCATATCTCCGTGTAATTTTTTTTTTTGAATGAAGTACATGCAAGGCAGTTCCAATTCAGTGAAAAGTTCTGATTAACTTGTGTTTGTTGTCCTGCACAGTACACACCAAACTGTCTTGTGTGTTAATTGTATAAAAATTTACACTGCAATTGTATTCTGGACTCTTAAACCATCAAAGTTTGCATTTGGAGGAGTAAACAATTAAACATACTTTGTTGTAAATTTTATTTTGATACAAAGCTTTATACTTCACAAAATTCAGAACTAACAAGAACTAACAATGCAAGATGTAGGAATTTTAACTGCAAGACTAATCTTTAGTACAGTTATTTTTCCAGGGTATGTCGAGTGTTATACTGACTGTGCTATTATAGCAAATGGATGGAGATAAAGTATATTGGTAACTAGTAACAGTAGAGTAGATAGGATTTCTGTTACAGTAAGAACCAGCATACTTAAACTACAACATAATGGCTACTTGGGAGTGATTACCAAGTAGTAATCCAAGTTAGAGTTTCCAATTTAAATGCAGAAGTGAAGCTTCAGTGATTTATAACAGTCATCTGAATCCCAAGGGTAAATTACCTCTTTCAAATTGCTCCTGGGCATCTGTCGGTATATGCTTTTAATTTCAGGTGTGAGGATTTTAAAAATTCATTTTTGGTGTTCATCAGCCCTGCCAACACTACCTGTCACAGTTATGTATGTTCTTGTTGCATAATTGTGCGAGGCAAAAAATAATTCTGACAAACAATGATATTTGGTGACTAGAAAACTCTAGTATGTGCTGTATTTAATTATAAGCAAAATTAATTTTGCCAGATCTGCCCCAAATGCATATCAGTTATAGATTGATTTTTAATAAATTGATTTGTGTAACGCCCAGTGGACGTTAACTTTTTTTGGTATTTATATGCCACAAAAACTTCCTCCACAAGACATTTTACTCTCCTTGTGTTTTCCCTATATAATACTGAGCTCCATTTGCACAAATTTACAGTTAGCTCTGTATTTCAGGAGTTTGACTGCTTGTGTATAAAGAATGAAAGGATGCTTGAAAATGCAAGATGTAGGAATTTTGAAGGTTTCTGAATGTGTCCAAGAGTACTTTCTTGAGTGAAGTTCTGTATAAAGTTTCATACAAAACTTGATCAAATTCCGCTTGTGTGCACTTAGACTATAAAATTCACGCTAATTTGACCAAAAAACTAAATGCTGGACATTTTGAATGAACACTTCTTAATTTGGCTTGTTAGTGGCATTTTGTTCACAACATTGAAATCACTACAGTACACCTATCTCCTTTGTGAAAATTTTAGGGATTGGAAAGCTTATTGTGGACAAGTTAGTGTAAGGAAATTTGTTTTAAATTGTGGAAAGGCGAGAGAGGAGCAATAATTAGGAGTTGGGCACATTGTAGAGACAAGCATTGTGGCTAGATGCTGCTCAATACAGCAAGGATTTTTCTTTTAAAATCTTTAGTTATGAACTGAAATGGTTGATTTTGGCTGGAAGTCGAAATTGGTTGTGCAGAGGTTAAAAGCAAGTGACTATTGGTCCTCATCTTGATACTTAGACCTGCCCAAGGATGGTACAGTGGTTGGCAGGAAAAGGGCAATTTCAACTCAAAAAAAGTCTGGAAAAGTAAGCCAGAAAGAAGGAGAGGTTGGATGACGTTGGTGGGAGGTCAGGTCTTTTAGGAAGTGAAGTGATTCTGGAGTTGGGGAATTCAAGGCTGTGGCAGGTTAAAAAAAATCTCTTGCCCCAAAGCAGATATTGTTATAATTTCTCTCTCGCGCGCGTGTGCGCGCACACACACACACAGTTTCTGAGCCTTTATTATCTTGTTGCTAATTGCTGTCATCAGCTGGTGTTGACTCCAGGACTTACACTTTCCCACAGTTAAACAGAATGGAGTGGAATCTTACAGTGTGGAAACAGGCCACTGGGTCCAACAAGTCCACACCACCTCTCCGAAGATCATGCCATTCAGACCCATCCCCCTACCCTACCCCTGTATTTCTCAAAGCTAACCTACACGTTCCTGAACACCATGGGCAATTTAGCATGGCCAATCCACATAACTTGCACATCTTTGGTCTGTGGGAGGAAACCAGAGCACCTGGTAGAAACCCATGCAGACATGGGGAGAACATGCAAACACCACACAGACGGTTGCCAGAGGATGGAATCGAATCCCGGTCCCTGGCACTCTGAAGCAGCAGTGCTAACCACTCAGCCACAGTGTCACCCGTATGAGACTGAATTATCTCATCAGACTGCACTTTCAGCATTATAAATCATGCCCTAATTTGACTGGAGCAGATCCTTTTTTGGAAAATTAGTTTAAACAATGAGTAGGATTTCCAAATCTAATCTGAACTCAAACTACGCTGTTCTTCCTGGATGAATGATTTCAAATATATCAGCCTGAAGTTCCTTAAAATAATAATTTTGGTGACAGGTTTGCAAAAAATGCACTATTTTTCTGGAAAGTTCTACCTCAATCTGTAATGTGGTATTTTTTAATCAAACTATTGAGAAATGTTATTACACACCTGGGTCTCCTGGTTCAGAAATAAGGACACTGCTGCTGTGTCGCAAGAACCCCAGTCTGTAGATTAGATTAGATTACAGTGTGGAAACAGGCCCTTCGGCCCAACAAGTCCACACCGACCCGCCGAAGCGAAACCCACCCATACCCCTACATTTACCCCTTATCTAACACTACGGGCAATTTAGTACGGCCAATTCACCTGACCCTGCACATCTTTTGGATTGTGGGAGGAAACCGGAGCACCCGGAGGAAACCCACGCAGACACGGGGAGAATGTGCAAACTCCACACAGTCAGTCGCCTGAGGCGGGAATTGAACCCGGGTCTCTGGCGCTGTGAGGCAGCAGTGCTAACCACTGTGCCACCGTGCCGCCCAAGTCTGAAATGTTAATATTTTCTAATCAAATTGCTCCCTGGAATAGATGGAACTTGAACCTGGAATTACTGGTTTAGAGATAGGGACACTACCAATGAGCGTAACAGCCATCTAGTCTGTTGGTAGCAAGGTTGACAACAGGTGGTGTCACATCATATTTCCTACTTTGCATTTGTGAATTGGTAGCACATCATCCCTGAGTTGATTGGTTCTTGGTTTAAGCTGCATTTCTAGAATTCAGCTTATCCTTTATGCCTCAAGTTCAGCGTAACATTAAAGAAATGTTAAACAGCTGGAGGTATCACTGTTAAATTGCTAAGCATGGTCACATCTGCCTGATTTGGCAATTTAAGGCTGCAAGTTATAATTCAAGCCAAATATAATTTAATTCAAATGTCTGAGCCAGTACCCCTTCCTCCGTTATGATTAAAAATACGTTAGCTGGGAATTTATCTCATTGCTGTCTTTGGAATCCTGATGCATGCAAAATGGCTACTGTCAGTGCTTACAGTAATTCATTGTATATGAAGTGCTTGAGAACATCCTGAGATATTTAATAAAGTGTTGTATAAATATTCTTGATTCCAGCTGGAAGCACGTGACAGAATCTCAATTGTTAAAGCTCAGAAAGAGGACATTCAGCCCATCATGTCTGCATCAGCTCTCCCTGAGTGCCACTTTGCACATTCATCCTGTAATTTTGCATGTTCATTTTCAGATAATGGTCTAATTCCTAGTGCTTCAAATGAACCTCCCTCTATCGCAAACACAAGTGGTACCTTCAGGACCTCAGCTATTTGCAATAAATGTTTTCTTCTCATATCACTTTTGTTTCTTTTGCCAATTACTTTAATTCGGTGCCTTCTTTTTCTTGATCCTTTCATGAATGGAAATAGTTTCTCCCATCTATCCTTTTCAGAATTCTTTTCGATTTTGAATATCTTTATCATAACTCCTCTCAGCTTTCTCTTCTGTCAGGAAAACAATCCAAATTTCTCCAGTTTGTCTTTGGTACTGAAGTTCCTTATCCTTTAAACCATTCTTGTGAGCATTACCTGTACTTTCTCCAATACTCTCATGGTCATGCTGAATTGTGATGACCAGAACTGAACACAGAGCGCCAGCTGAGGCTGAACTAGCATTGTATAAAAGTTTAAAGCAATCTCCTTTCTCTTATATTCAGTACCCCAAATAGTAAAACTTCATTAACCACCATTTCAATCTGTCCTGCCATCTTCATTAATGTATGCACATTTATATTTGGTCCCTCTGCTCCTGAAAAATTTTTGGAATCCTGCAATTTAGTCTACATTGTCTCCCAAGTATTTCCTGCCAAAATGAATTGCTTCACATTTCTGTGCAATATACTCCTACCATCGCCTGTCTGCGCATACAGTGCTTTCAAGTTTTGTACCTTTTGCAGATTTTGTCATTGTAACCTGTACGCCAAGGTCTTCGTCATTAATATGTACCAGAAGAAGCAAAGATTCCACATTGATTCCAGTGGAAATCCACTACAGAGTTTCTTCCAGATTGAAAAGCATCTTTATCCACTATTCGTATATCTTGACACTCAACTAATTTAGTATCTATATTTCTGCTGTCCCTTTTTTCCAGTGAGTTATAATTTTACCCACAAGTCTGATATGTAGCACTGTATCAAATGCCTGCTAGAGTTTATGTAAACCATTTGACGAGTGTATACCTTATCACTGTCTCTGAGAGATTATGATTTTGTGGAGATAACTGAGAGCAGGTTCAAATAAGAGCAAATCAGAATGTTAAATATCCCTAATTGTTAGGTGTTCAAAACAAAACAGGGAAGGTAAAATACAGAAGGATAGAGATAATGTTTTTGGTTAAGGAGAATGAGGATGTTTCAGAAGTATTTCGGGACAGAATCAATTCATCTGGAGGCAAGGAATAAGAAGGGTGCAATTACAGGGCCTGGGGTAACATAATGGAAAAGATATAGGGGAACAATCTGCAAGCAATTTACCACGTGGTATAAGCATTGTAGAATAGTTATAATGGTGACTTTATTAACCTATATATTGAACAGGATAATTGTAATGTGAGGGGCAAAAAAGGAAAGCATTCCTACATTGTGTTCAGGAGAATTTCCAACAGCAATATGTGCCCACTTCAACGGGAAAGGACGAACTGCTAGACCTGATTTTTGGGATTGAGATTAGCCAAGTAGATCAAGTGACAGTGGAGGAACATGTAGGGGATAGTGACCATGGTATCGTAATGTTTAGTGTGATAACATGTTTAGTGTTTAAGAAAAATTGGCTGGCGGAGAGTCGACTCCGGTGGGGCAAGAACAGAGCTAGACCAAATAGACTTGAACCAAAGATTGGGGAAGTCAATAACTATGGACCACCTTCAAAGAGGATGTGGTTTGTGGACAGTCAAAATATATTCTGTCAAGAGGGAAAAGCAGGCAGCTAGCTTAGGTGTTAAATGAATGCTTTCTATCTGTCTTTAACTATAGAGTAGACGTTGCTTAGGCCATGGTAATAGAAGAGGAAACCTAGTCGCTGGAAGGGTTTAACATTGAGAAGAAGGAGATATTAGACAAGCTAATGGCATTTAAAGTTGATTAAGCATTAGGACCAGATGAGAAGTTCCAGCAATATTAAAGGAGGTAAAAGTGGAAATTGCAGTAGCAATCTTCCCCGGTTTTGAAGGTTATGGCACCTGATTGGACAATTGCAAGTATCACATCCTTGTTCAAAGAATGTCATAAAGATTTGCCCAGCAATTACAGATCAGTCAGTTTAACTCCTATAAAACAATGATTTCTGACAGAGTTAATAGTCACCTAGGAAATGTGGATCGATTTGGCAGAATTTGCATGGATTTGTTGAGAGAAAATTGTGTTTCACTCACTCACTCACATTTTTTGAAGTGGTAACAGAGAGGATTGGTGAGGGGAAGGCTATTGATGTGGTGTACACAGATTTTAAAAAGGCATTTCATATAACGTTACACAAGAGACTTTTGGAGAAAGTTATATGTCAGCATTCTCCAATCTTTTAAAGCGTAAGATCACTTCTGAATTTAAGTGCAACCCAGGACATATCCTGAAGACAATAAAGAGTGAACAATGTAATTTTAGTGCTATATATAAATCTGAAACCAAATCTATATAATTTTTCATTTTGTCCTCTATTTACCAAGTCTGTATGATGCCTGTGCCTCCAAGTTACCTGCCAGCATCTTAAAATCTAGAATGAAGTTTGCGACTGCTTGTCGTCACAGTCCATCAAATGGGTTTCTATGAGGTGGGTGCAATACTTGGACTTGGTTATCTTCATTTAGGCAAACACTGTCTCTCAGATATGTGTAGTTATAGTAAACTTTTGCTTTAAAAGCGCAAGGTAATAGGAGTGGATATCCTTCTCTGTCCCCCAAAATCCCTGACCCTTGATCTGATTTTCAGCTCAATATCATTTTGCATAATCATCTTGATATCAACTTTACGGCTTTATAAAAAATAAACGCCTGATGTGGTTTGGGAGTCAATCCAAAAGTGTCTGCTTGGAGGAATGGATTTGCAACAAGCACAATTTGTTCTATCATGTCAAATTCCTAAAATCATGTGTTGAATTCCTCTGCTAATTTCCTCAGGTGGAATCATTTTTCTTTGGCCTTGATCTGTCATCGTATTTTTCCAGACTCAAAGTGTTGTAATGTTTTATTTTTGTCAACTGGCATACTGGAGACCTATTTTCAATTTTAATGTCTTCACACCACTCATTATTTGTGCTAACTTTCTGTCCCTTCTCTGCAGTTTACAGTTTAATTTTGATGTTATATTGGTAAAGGACTCCAAGTTGAGCAACCAGTAGTTGTCTGAGAGTTCACTGTGCACTTCAGTCTTGACGAAATAAAAGTGGCAATTTTCGATATCAATCTAAAAAACCTTTGCAGGACCTTCCCTCAAATTAACCATCTCCTGTCAGTATGGAGGATTAGTTCACTATATATAGTGAGAAGTTCATCAAGAAAGCATTTAAACAAGCGCTGAAGTGCTCTTCGAATCGAGTTTATAATTTTAACAATAACATCCAACAAATCAGAAAAGTCCACAGCTTTATGTGTTAATTGCTGGTGATGGTTCGTACAGTGGTAATTGACAAGAAAAATGGGGAACTCGAGATCGTTTCTGCAAAATGCAATAAAGCCTGCATTTTAACCAAGCATGGCTGGTGGACCATCAGTTGTAGTGGAAACCAGCTCCTTGATTTGAACATTATTTTCAAGCGCAGATGTTTTGAATTTGTTATAGATACTCTCATTCCTTATCCTCTCTTTAAGGGCAAAAGGATGTAAAGATGTGTTGTGTCCTCAAAAACCGTGCACATGAAAGCTGGGCTTTGTCAATCAGCTGGGCTGTATCAGTCATGTGGATAGATTCATTGAACTGCCATGAGAAGCATTAATAGTCCTTAAGACCCTGCTGTAGTTGTTGACAGATGTCTTCAAAGTTTCCATTCGTCTTGCTACTGTGGAAGGACCAAGTGACATGCTGTGAATTGCCATTATTATTTTTCATTTCTTCTTAAAGTCTTTGAATCATTGACCACACTGATTGCTTCTTTAATTACTTTGCCACCTGTGAATGATTTCTTGTGCTTTGCCTGAAGAAAACAAACTTGAAGTGATCCTTCTGCACAAGGCTTACCTTTTGCTGTTTGTTTAGAAAAATATGACTTGAGCTTTCAAAGCTGTCCTCAGCCTATCACCTTTCTTTGTTCAAAGCATGCTTTTCAAGGGAAAACTATACTTTTTATATATTGACCCCATAGTGACATATAAGTTTATCGCTATTTTACAAATGTGAACAGAAATTTATTTTCCTGTTCCACACAGGAATTGTACATTTCTTTGGTTTTTTAAAAAATATACTGGGATATCTGGTCAATGCAGATGAGTTGGATCGAAGAGTCTGTTTCCATGCTGTATGACTCTGGGGTCCGAGTTTTTTGTTGTTTCATCTTGAAGATCATGATATCACTCAGCTGCTCATCATACTGCAGGTAAGCTTCTGGATCACTGCCTGGAGATCATCCAGAATGATGCTGGCTGTTTTCAAGTGTGGAGGCATGAGAGGCCACATCTGTGGTTGTAATTTGTTTCCAGGGCCCCAGATGACATGTGTTGCTCGGATATTGGAGGTGGGATACAAAAGCATTCTCCAATATTTTTCTTTGACCTCAATGACCCGATTAGACAAGCAGGAAAAAGCTGCAGTTCAACAGAGAGTGGGCAGAGGAGCAGGACTAGCTGAACTGTTCTTGCAGGGAGTCTACATCAACCTGATAGGCTGAATATATTCCTATATTTTTGGTACTGCAGTATGTTGGCTTCGTACATCAGTTCTACTATGTTTCTTAATAGTTTGTTTGTGCTACCACCACATAACTTAATTTAACTAGCAATGATAGTCTATCTGGACCAAAATGAAGCCACAAGTTGGCAAAGCCCATTTTTAAAAAAACGCTCCTTTCTCTAGCTGCATGACTTCTGCAAGCAGAAGCCACGTGGTGAGGGAATGCAGGTGGGCAGTTGAGGTTACCTGGAAGAGCACAGCAGGTCAAGCAGCATCTGAGGAGCAGGAAAATCGACGTTTTGGGCAAAAGCCTGATGAAGGGCTTTTGCCCAAAACGTCGATTTTCCTGCTCCTTGGATGCTGCCTGACCTGCTATGCTTTTCCAGCACCACTCTAATCTAGACTCTGGTTTCCAGCATCTGCAGTCATTGTTTTTACCGAGTTAAGGTTACCTGTCTAACCTCTGCAATTGACTGGTTGATCATGATCTACATGTTGCTTACTGAGGTTTGGAATAAAAGGGTCAGTAGCAACATTGTTTCCTGTCCCTCAGCCAGTTTTGTATCAAAGTAATGGTTAGTGTGTCTTTGGGCTGGATAAGATTTGTAGTGGGGTTCCCCAGGTGTTGGTATAAGGACCCTCGGTTTTTCCTGATATATATTTAAAACTCTAGATCTTGACGGACAATTTCAAAGTTTCTAGACAACACAAAACTTGGGAGAATTGTAAACAGTGAGGCGTGTTAGTGGAAAACTTTAAAAGGCCATTGACATGGTGGAAGGGGTTGAGAGGTAATAGATTAAGTTCAATGCGATGAAGTGTAAGATGTAAAAAACATGGAGAGACAGAATAAAACAAAACATGTTACTCTAAAGGGCATGTAGGTACAGAGACACCTGGGTATAAATGAACACATATACTTAAAAATAGTAGGAAATAGTGAGCTGTTATTGAACCATACATAAATAGAGGCATAGAGAAAAAGATAAAAGCAAATTACTGTGGATGCTGGAATCTGAAACCAAAAGAGAAAATGCTGGAATATCTCAGCAGGTCTGGCAGCATCTGTAAGGAGCTCCCAACAGATGCTGCCAGACCTGCTGAGATTTTCCAGCATTTTCTCTTTTGGTCATATAGAAAAAAAGAGTCGGGAGGTTTTGCTTAACTTATGCGCCACACTGGTTACATCTCAGCCAGAGTATTGCATAAGTTCTAGTGCCGCACTATAGAAAGCATGTAAACACATTGGAAAATGTTTGAGAGAATGTTTCTCAGGATGAGACTTCACTTATGAGAAGTTGTAGGAATTGGAACTGTTTTCCTTGTAGAGGAGAAGGCTCAGAGGAGATTTGATACATGTTTTCAAAAACATGAGTTTGCAAGTGGATAGGGAGAAGCTTTACCCTACTCTGTAAATGGATTGAGAACCAGAGGGCACAGTTTTAAATTGCTTTACAAAATAAGAAAATGTGAGGTGAGACAAAAGACCTTTTTACGTAAGGAGTAGTTAGGCTATGGAATGAATTGCTTGGAAGTGTGCTGGAGGCAGGTTCAATTGAGGCATCAGGGGCATGTTTTTTTCAAAATAACAACTGGATTTTTTTTTCATTTCTAAAACTTATTTAATCTATTTTGTTTTCTCATCAATCTGCTGCAGAGACGTTATTATACAGGTACGACTTAACCTGGTCCATTCGGTCCGGGTTATGGACAATGTCACTGCACCACAAATGGATCCTCATCTAAGGGCATGAGATGATTATTTAAATAGAAATCATGTTATAGGTAAATTGCAAGAGATTGGCATGAAGTTAAATTGCTCAGTGAGCCAGCACAGACATGAGGGGGCTGACTGACCACCTCTGTACCACAACAATTCTTGAATTCTTCTTTTGAGCTGGGAGTTCAGAAGAAGGGTCCCTGGACCCAAAGCATTAACTCTGATTTCTCTCCACAGATAGTGCCAATTATGCTGAGTTTTTCCAGCAATTTCCATTTTTGTTTTTGTTTCTGATTCCCAGCATCTGCAGTTCCTTGTGTTTTAAATTCTTTGATTCTGCTGCTGCTTCAGAAATTAGTGAAATGTGATGTTCCCTTAATAAATACATGCTGGCGATGCTTCATTAATCCACATTTTTCCACATGGCTGTTAAATTTGTCCCGGATTATTGTCTCTAGAAGATTTCTACCACAAAAGTTAATTACTGGATGGCCAGTAATTCTGGACTTGCCTTTACCTAATTTTTCTAGCAAAGGTCTTCAGTTCTTTCACATTACTCCGAGTTTACGCCTGAAAAATTATTACTATTGCCACTGCTGTTTTGGTCACTTCTCTCCTTATCCTTTGATACATCTTATCCACTTTTAGTGTCTTATCAAATGCTTTTTCCTCATTAATGTTATACACTGTGAATGTCTGAATCACCTCCTTTTTCACCATGATCTGGGTAGAATCTTCTTCCTTTGTAAAGACAGAGGCAAAATACACATTTAATACCTCAGCTGTGACCCCTGCCTCCGTGTATAAATCCCCTCTTTGGTCCCTTGTCAATCCTATTCCTCTTTTTACCACAATTTTACCATTTATTTGTCTACAAAAACTTTGGGATTTCCTTTTATGTTAGCTCCCAGTCTCATCTCATATTCTCCAGATTTTATTTCCTTTTTCACCACCTGCCTGAACCTTCTTTATTCAGCCTGTTCATGAGAGCATAAAGCAGTGCTTCCCGAATAGTTTCCCATTCTGACCCCATTTGATGCTTGAAGGTTGCCAGGACTCCAGAGCACTAGTGGAAGAATGAACTGAGAGAGCAGTAGGAGGGAAAGCTGTTGCTTTAAGAAAAACGTCCTTTAAATAAGAACGTACTTTCCCATTAGAATAGGGTATTTTTAATGGTGAAAATCACTCTTGCTCCTGCACAGCAGCAGCATGAAACAGCTAGTTACACCAGTAGCTCAGACCTTCAGATATCTTACCATTCCCAGGGTAATCTGAGGTAGACTGGGCAGTTTTCAAGACCAAGCCTTCAGACCTACCATGCGTTTGTGTAATATAACAAAAGAAATGGCTTGATCAAGGTTGCCATTTTTCCAAAGGATGCTCTATGTTTCCGCATCAATTTGCATGGCATATGCTTTTGTCCTGTTTATGAGATTATAGAGTCATAGAGTATTGCAGCATGGAAACAGGCCTTTCAACCCAAACTGGTTCATGCTGACCATGGTACCCACTTATCTAGTTCCAATTGTCTGTGTTTGGTCCGTATCCCTCTAAACCCTTCCCATCCATGTACCTATCCAAATGTTTTTTACATTTTGTTATTATACCTGCCTTAACCACTTTGGCAGCCCATTTCATCTATGCACCACTGTCTACATGAAGAAGTTGCCCATCAGGTTCTTATTAAATCATTCCCCTCTCACGTTGAAGCTGTGCCCTCTAATTTTCAATTCCCCATCCCTGGAAAAAAGATGATATGCATTCATCCTATCTATGACCCTCATGATTTTAGACATGTCAATAAGGCCACCTCTTATTCTCCTATGTTCCAAGGAATAAAATCCTATTCTAGCCAACCTCTCCCTATAACTCAGGCCTATTAGTTCAGCCTTTTAAATCTACTTTGCACTCTTTCCAGTTTAACTATATTTTTCCTATAACAGGGTGACCAAAGCTGTACACAATACTCCAAGTGGGGCCTCACCAACGACTTGTACCACTGTAAGGTAACATCCCAACTCCTATACTCAATATCTTGACCAATGAAGGCCAGCATGCTAAATGCCTTTTTCACCACCTTGTCTATTTGTGACACTGCTTGTAATGAACTAAGTACTTATACTCCTCATTCTCTCTGTTCCGCAACACTCCTCAGAACCTTACCATTTACTGTATAAGTCCTACCTTAGTTTGACTTTCCTAAGTGCAACACCTCACACTTATATTGCATTCACCAATCTTTAGCCCACTTTTCCATCTGATCAAGATGCCTCTGTAATTTTTGATAACCTTCCTTGCTATCAACCTTGCCTCCTAATTTTGTATCATCCGCAAACTTACTAAGCATTCCTCGTGCGTTCATGTCTAGATAGCTGGGAAAACTCTGGTCTGGCAGCATCCGTAGAGAGCAGAATTAATGTTTCGTGCCCAGTAACCATTCTCTTTACGCAGAGAGTGGTAAGGGTGTGGAATGCCCTACCTGCTAATGTAGTCAACTCAGCCACATTAGGGAAATTTAAACAATCCTTAGATAAGCCCATGGATGATTTTGGGATAGTGTAGGGGGACAAGCTGAGAATAGCTCACAGGTCGGCGCAACATCGAGGGCCAAAGGGCGTATTCTGCGCTGTATTGTTCTATGTTCTACATTCTAGATCATTTATGTAAGTAACAATGGTCCCAGCACCGAATCCTTGGCACACCACTAGTCATAGGCCTCCAATCTGAGAAATGACTTCAACCATCACCCTCTGCTTTCTATCATTGAGCCAATTTTGAATCAAATTAGCTAGCTGTTCCTGGATCCCATCCAACCTAACCTTCATGACTGGCCTGCTGTGCAAGACTTTGTCAAAGGTCTTACTAAAGTTCATATAGACAACATCCATGGGCCTACCCTCATCTATCCTCTTGGTTACCTCTTCAAAAAAACTCTAAGATGTGTCAGCCTTGACTTCCCATGCACAAATCCATGCTGATTATGACTAATCAGACCTTGACTATACAAATATTGGTTGATTTTGTCCCTCTTCTCCAACAACTTGCCTCCCACTGATGGCAGGTTCACTGGCCTGCAGTTCCCTGGCTTGTCTTTGCTACCTTTCTTAAACAATGGAGCAACATTTTCCAGAACTTCAGTGGCTAAAGACAAAGCAAAAATCTCTGCAAGGGCTTGTGCAATTTCTTCCCATGGTTCCCATGAGGTCTGAGGATGGATTTGACCATGTCTGGGGAATTATCTACTTTAAGGTTGCAAACACCTCCTCTCTGGTAATATGTAGGTGGTTCAAAACATCCCCACTTGCCTCCTTTATTTCTTTAGCATCCATGATTCCTCAGTAAACACTAAGGAGAAATATTTATTAAAAATCTCCCTCATCTCCTGTGGCTCCACACTTAAACGGCCATGCTGATTTTTAAGGGGTCCTATTCCCTCCTTAGCCACCTTTTACTATTAGTGTAGCTATAGAACCTTTTGGGATTATCTTTAACCTTATCTGCCAGATCCATCTCATAGCTCTTTTAGCTCTTCGGATTTCCCTCTTAAATGTGCTCCTACACTTTTTATAATCATCTACGGATTAACTTGAGCCCGATAGCTTAAACCCAGTGTATACCTCCTTCTTTTTCCTGACCAGAGCCTCAATATCCCTGATCAGCCCAGGAATCCCTAAACCTGCCAACCTTTCCCTTTCCCCTAACCTGTGGACCTGTCCTATCTGTATTCATAACTATGTTAAAACTAAGAGAGGTATGATCACTGTACCGACAGTGTTCTCCAACTGACATTTAAGTCACTTACCCAACATCATTTCCTAAGAGGAGGTCCAGTGTTACACCCTGCTGAGTAGGGTCCTATACATATTGATTTAGAAAACTTTCTGGGGAACATTTGACAAATTCCAATAACGTGCTCAATAAGGTAATTGTGACAGCACGTGGAGTTTTAGGAATCCCAACATGTGTGTTGACATGCGAAGGTAGGTTTGTGGTTATCAGTAGTATCACCAACCATGAAACTGTGGAAAGAAAGCACATTTGGATGATCCATTCCAAAGGTGAATTTGAGTGCAGGATAATGGCAACCCTAACAGAATGCCTTTGTCAAACCAAAAAGATGTTCTGTTCATTACACAGGGGAATGATTTGGTCTATGAGTTTCAGTGCTGGTGTGATGCTAGGTATGTAGATGGGACATGTCAAAGACTGCAAATCATATCAACCAGTATGTCCCCTTGGCTGTTCACAACAAGCAAGGTACTAAACCTGATTGGAGTCAGTTTAAAATGTAATGAAACCTGGCTGTTAATCAGCATTTATAGGTGCATTTTCCAAAGCAATGATTCTTTGATTCAGAGTCCACTTGCCAAATCAGCACTCTCCTCTTATGTAGTACAAATGTTGATTTTACCTTCAATTTGTATTCTTTCAAAATGACATGAAGAGTGCAAGTTGAAAAGCTTCCACCAAATGTGTCTTTTCAGCAATGGTAATCTTCTAATTCATAATTTATGTGTACTGTCCCCATATGATACAAACGTATAAAAGATTTGTTGATCCCTGTCTCAAACATATCAATAAATGAGCTTCCACAGGCTGCTGGGGGTAGAGAGTTTCGAAGATCTACTGTCCTCTGAGGAAAGAAATTTCTTCCTATCTTATCCTGAAATGGCTTGCACCTTCTTCTGATCTATGGCCCCTTGTTCTAGAACTCCCAGAGAGGGGAAACATTTTCCCTGTATCTATCCTGTTGACCCCTATAAGAATTTTGTACATTTGAATGAGACCATCTCTCATTCCTTTCAACTGCAGAAAAAAATATACTTTGTCTATTTAATCTTCACATGAATTCTCAATTGGGTTTTCTATTTGACATCTGTCATAAGCACACCTGTTCTTCCTTATCTTAATTGTGAACTCTTCCTCAGGGAGCTCTGATTTCTTTTTTGCTCTACCCTTCCCTTCCCTTTCAAGAAAATGTACCTTGGCTGTGCCAATAACACATCTTTGAAGGTACCCATTCTTCAGTTATCATTTTTCCTACCAATCTTTGACTGAAATATATTTGATCCTTTCTTACCTCTGTCGAAGTTTATTTCTCCCACTTAATTATTTGTGTTTTGGATTTTCTTTGTCTTGTTCATTAGATGATCTAATGTTTATGATACAATGTTTGTTGTTCTCATTTAAATAGTCTCATACTGGCACTCACTCCATTTGACTCACCTCATTTTAAAAATCCAAGTCCATCAATGCCACCTTTCTCATTGAACTGGAGACTATTGCTAGACTATTAATCCAGAAGCACAACTCATGTTCTGGGGACCTGGGTTCAAATCCCATCATGGCAGATGATGGAATTTACATTCAATCAAGAGTCTAATAATGAGCATGAAAACATTGTCTATTGTTGGACAAATCCATCTAGTTATAAATGTCCTTTAGAGAAGGAAATCTGCTATTCTTACCTGATCTGGCTACATGTGATTCCAGATCCACAGCAATATGGTTGACTCTGTTTTGTGCATGGGAAATCATGTCTCATAAACTTGATTGAGTTTTTTGAGGAAGTAACAAAGAGGATTGATGAGGGCAGAGCGGTAGATGTGATCTATATGGACTTCAGTAAGGTGTTCAACAAGGATCCCCATGGGAGACTGATTAGCAAGGTTAGATCTCACGGACTACAGGGAGAACTAGCCACTTGGATACAGAACTGGCTCAAAGGTAGAAGACAGAAGGTGGTGTTGGAGGGTTGTTTTTCAGACTGGAGGCCTGTGACCAGAGGAGTGCCACAAGGAATGATCCTGGGTCCACTACTTTTCAGCATTTATATAAATGATTTGGATGCAAGCATAAGAGGTACAGTTAGTAAGTTTGCAGATGACACCAAAATTGGAGGTGTATTGGACAGTGAAGAGGGTTACCTCAGATAACAACAGGATCTGGACCAGATGTGCCAATGAGCTGAGAAGTGGCAGACGGAGTTTAATTCAGATAAATGCGAGGTGCTGCATTTTGGGAAAGCAAATCTTAGCAGGACTTATACACTTAATGGTAAGGTCCTAGGGAGTGTTACTGAACTAAGAGACCTTGGAGTGCAGGTTCATAGCTTCTTCAAAGTGGAGTCGCAGGTAGATAGGATAGTGAAGAAGGCTTTTGGTATGCTTTCCTTTATTGGTCAGAGTATTGAGTACAGGAGTTGGGAGGTTATGTTGCGGCTGTACAGGACATTGGTTAGGCCACTGTTGGAATATTGCGTGCAATTCTGGTCTCCTTCCTATCGGAAAGATGTTGTGAAACTTGAAAGGGTTCAGAAAAGATTTACAAGGAAGTTGCCAGGGTTGGAGAATTTGAGCTACAGGGATAGGCTGAACAGGCTGAGGCTGTTTTCCCTGGAAGGTCGGAGGCTGAGGGGTGACCTTATAGTGGTTAACAAAATTATGAGGGCATGAATAGGGTAAATAAACAAGGTCTTTTCCCTAGGGTTGGAGAGTCCAGAACTGGAGGGCAGAGGTTTAGGGTGAGAGGGGAAAGAAAAAGAAGAGAACTAAGGGGCAAAGAAGAGAACTAAGGGTGGTACGTGTATGGAATGAGCTGCTAGAGGAAGTTGTGAAGGCTGTACAATTGCAACATTTAAAAGGTATTTGGATGGGTATACGAATAGGAAGGGTTTGGAGGGATGCTGGCAGGTGGGACGAGATTGGGTTGGGATATCTGGCTGGCATGGATGGGTTGGACCGAAGGGCTTGTTTCCAAACTGTACATCTCTATGACTCTGAACTTCCCTCTGGGCAATTCGGGATGGGCAATAAATGCAGCCCAAGCCAAAGGTGCCGACATCCCGTGATTGAATTAAAAAAGAAGCCCGCAAGAGGAAATCCCCCTGAACACATGCAAGAACTCTTTACCTTTAAATGGAATTTTCTAGTAAATTTGTTCCTCTACACTCTTTCCACTGGTTGATGAGTTGCAGATCACACCAAGCAATGTAATTCCAGTCAAATAGATTCTACCCTTGACCCTTTGACACATTATTTTTTTCCAACTCTATTCAACTAATACCACTTCCTTTTGTTCAATTACTGTCTTTTCTGTACATGTGTAACCAAGAATATTTAACACCTCGCCCTGCCCTTCCTTGAGCGTGGACTTGACAGGCATTAGATTATATTTCTACATGCATCTCTTACCCATAATCTATAAAACTTTATAAATTCACGTACACGCACAGTAACCATGATTTAGATTTTATTACTCTCTCCCTTACTGTAACCCCATGTATTCACTAAGACTTTAAGCATCTTAATTTTCTTTGAGTACTTGTACTTTTGGTGCCAGTACTAAAAAGTACTAAATCTTAGTACACTTTGAGGTAATTTCCCAGTTCTAATGCTTTTTGTTTGGATGTTATAATTTAAGCTATTTCCTGTATTAACATTATTTTGTAAATCAAGCAAGCAGGATCATTGAAAACAACAAATGTTGTAGATCACAGCAGGTCATGCAGCATCCGTGGAGAGAGAGCAAGCTAACGTTTCAAGTCTAGCTGACTCTTCTGAGCTCTCACCAGCTGTGAAGAAGAGTCATCTAGACTCGAAACGTTAGCTTGCTGTCTCTCCATGGATGCTGCATGACTTGCTGTGATCTCCAACATTTGTTGTTTTCAGTACAGATTCCAGTATCAGCCGTAATTTGTTGCTACCTTTGCAGGGTAATTGATCCAGTTTGACTTGTCCCTCCTTATTTGGCACAACCAGTGTAGTGAGTGTAAGGAGTCAATAGAAGTTTTTTAAAACCCTCCATTAATGTTATTGTTCATCACTTTCAGACCAATTCAACAGATTAAAAGATGAATAAACAAAAATGATTGGAAAAGGAAAAAAATTGCAGGAAACCCCACTGTTTTTAATTACAGTAAATTCTCTATTTTTAACATGAACTTGTAGAATTTTCAGGTCAGGTGTGCAGTTAATGCTGTATATCCCCTACAATTAGTTACTTTAATATTATTAAAACAGAGCAGCACTTCCCATTGAAATCACAGCGCCTGGATAACATTATTTGGCAGAGATATTGACTTATAAACTCTGGTAAACAGCGGGACTATTTGACAATTGTTTCAAAGTCAATTTAGCAAATTTTGATGCTAGCAATGCAGCAAAGTGGAAATCAAGCCAGTATTTCCCAGCCCCACCCAGTTAATCTTAACAATTGTGAGTACTATTGAAGTTTGTATGAATAAAAGTGTTGATTTGTGTAGAACTGGATAACGTAAAGGTTAAAAAAAATACTGATGGTGGTTCTTTCACAAAAGTATATATTGTTAATAGGGTATCCACTGCAGTCAGATCTTTGAACACTGGTAAACTCTGAAGGGCACTATTTCCTTCAGAGTTATTCAAAGCTATATAATAAACTGTATAAAGCCTATCTCAATTGTTGCAGCCTTGTGGAGGTAGAGTGACTTGAATTATATATGATCATGTAAATCAGCACCCTGAAATTTAACTTTGTATTGACCTTACTAAAGGTTTGAGATATGAAAGAATGACTTCATTGCATGTCTAGTTTGCAGGTTGAGAGGAAAATAACTCTGGAGTTTAAATCCTTTGTGCCACAGTATATGCAGATTTTTGCTATAAACTGCACAGTCACTCTATGAACCAACAATTTGCCAATGGAATCACTAGAAGGAAGATAGATCTGTTTGTTTTTTAACACTTGAAGTATACATGAAATAAACTGTCCTCTACTTAATCACCACCTAGTTTTACCACATTTGCATATATTTGCATATTAATTGGACTCTAGATTAGAATTGGTTTTGTAATTTTAATTAAGTGTTCACAAAGGTAAATGATTAAAAATGTTGAAAACATATTCAGACATAAATATCAGCAACCTTGTTTGATATTTTGCAAAACCAATCAGTTGGGAAAATTTCTTTTTTATGATAATTATATTTTATCATTTTAACAGATTGTAGAGAAGTCGAACCATCAAGCATTAATTATTTTATTTTCTGATAATTTTCATACTGAAGAGCACTTCACAACAAGGATTTCTGTGAAATGAATTTTGCAGTTATGGATAAATATATTTAGATCTGCTTTTTTTTCCCAAAATATACCTCAAAATTATGACTTAACATTAGATGAAAAGTATTTAATTGTATCTGAGCATTGGACAGTTGGCTGCTTGATCAGATTCAAAGGGAGAGTGACAGAAATGATAGAATGTAAACTCGACAGATCAAGTTCAACAATACTGTAGATGTTGTTGAATAATTTGAAGTTTAAAGCCAGAAAATGTCCCTCTAAAATCAGTGGTCAACTTGTATACCCTAGTATAATAGCAAACCGCCAGTATGTTTGTAGATATTTGCCACTTAGAAATTTAAATAGAATATCACTGATAATTCAAATTAATTAATGTGACATTGTTTGTTGTATAAACTAACTGTACAAGAATACTTTTAAACCCAATCAAACCATTTTAAAACTTGTCAAATTCATTGTCAGTGATATCCAGTGTAAAGAGTTAGTATATTTTGATTTCTGTGCTTCTTTTTAATACTGTCTTTATCAATTGCTTGACCTCTAGCACCCACTTATAAAGAATCAATAAGTAAAGCATGTAATTGTTGGGTGAAAAATTGAGTGTGATCACTAATGCAAGTATATCTTGTTGCTAAAAATAGAGGTTGGCTTTTATGCCAAACGTATGCCAGAAAAACGGGTTGCATAATGAGCTAGTTTGCCTTATTGGCTACAGTCTCCATTATATATTACATAGAATGTGCAGTACAGAAACAGACCATTAAGCCAATCTGATCTGTGTTGGTGTTCGTACTCTTCATATGAATATTTATGCATATTCGTGTATTTTTGACCCTGTCATAAGGTGTGTGTAATACTGGTTTGGATTTAATACAGGCCATTGCAATGTGAAAAGTGACAGGCAAGCCCACTTAATCATAGGGGAGAGTTTATACATGTCACCTTTCTATGGTTATGAAACATCCACCAAATGAAGCAGGGCAGAAAAGGCAATAATGGACACTTGGCCAATGAAGGCAGGATGCTAATTAAGATCATTAACAAAACAATGTGAAACCATCATTCCTGAATCCATTGCAAATTCGTGGTAGCTCAAGTGGCAGCATGGCTTTGCCACATTCTCCGAAGTTGTCCAGCAAACCTTGGCAGATTTGCAGTTATTTCCCACAGATTGGCGCTGGGCAGAATGGGTTCCCTCGCTATCTGGCTTTCCAAAATCTCCTATTCCACTGCCAACCTTGTGCCTTATTAGTTCTGGTCGAAACAGAGCAGACCTTTTTTTGTCATTTTCCAACCTGTCAGTTGCACATATTTTGCATCTCTATTCCTCCTTTACCACCATGAGCATTCCTTTTGTCTTTTTCTCTAAGCATCCTCATCATCTGTTCTACTTACTCCTCCTCTCCAACGAACAACAACATAAGACCTGCCATTTTCCAGCCATTTTTAGTTCTCAATTTTGTAAAATTAAAGTGCCTGGGATTGGGGATCGTGTGCAAAGATAGAAAACTGGTAAACAGGAAGCAAAGTTGAAATAATCACGTCTTTCTCCCTGTAACAGGCAGTGACTGGTGGGGTAATACAGGGTCAGTGCATGGACCCCAGCTGTTTACAATACATAGTCATGATTTATGCAATGGAAAAATATAATATCTCCAAGTTTGCAGACAAAACTGTATAAAAGTGTGAACCATGAGGAGGCTGCAGAGATGCCTCATTGTGATTTGAATAAGTTGAATGAGTTGGCAAATGTATAGTAGGTCAAGTATCATAGGGATAAATGTAAGGTTTATCCAATTTGGCAGCAAAAGCAAGAAGGCATATTCTGATCCAAACAGCAATTAATTGTGAAAGGGGGAGGTGCAGTGAGACCTGGGTATCCTTGTGCACCAGTCACTGAAAATAAGGTTCAGGTGCAGCAGGAGGTGAAAAGGGGAAATTGTATTTTGATCTTCGTAGTGAAAGGATTTGAGAAGGGATGTCTTGCTGCTATTGTACAGGGCAGTGGTGAGAACACACCTTGGAGCACTTTATATGTTTTGGTCTCCTTATCTAAGGAAAGATTCTCTGACTATGGGGGGGGGAGGGTGCAGGGAGAGTAATGAAGGTTTACCGGACCAATTCCTGGGATGACAAGATTGATGCATGAAGAGAGATTGGAATGGTTAGAACTATATTTACTGGACCAGACAGGTAAACACAGGAAGGATATTTCCAGATTGGGGAGTCCAGTCCAAGGGTTACCCTGTCAAGTCTCACAAAAATGTTACATTTCAATAAGGTTGCCTCTCTCTCTTCTAAACTGCCATGAATACAGGCCTAGCCTACTCAATCTCTCCTCATAAGAGTACTCCTCCTTTCCTGGGATCAACCAAGAGAAACTTCTCTGATTTCCTCCAATGCTGGCATATCTTACCTTAGTTAATCAAACCAAAATTATTCACAGTATTCCGGGTATGGTTTAGTGAGTACCTGCATAGTTTTAGCAAGACTTTTTTTTATTGTTATACTCTATGCTCTTGGAAATAAGGCCAATATTCCAATTGCCTTTCCTATTATTTGCTGAACTGTGTGCTGGCTTTTTGTGATTTATGCTAAGAATGCCGAAATCGCTTTTTTTGTAGCTTTCTGCACGCTTTCTCGATTTAAATAACATAGAGGAACTGCGATTATCCGAATTTCAGATTATCTGAAAAAATCGCAAGGTCCCGATGCTTGGTTAAACTGTGCTATCTGGTATTCAATTATCCGAACGTTCGATGATCTGACAAAATACTCCCCACTGTGTTGTTCAGATTATAGAGGTTCCTCTGTATTCAGCTTTTCTTTTTTCCCTGATAAAGTATATGACCTCACATTTTCCATGTTATATTCCATCTGCCATGTTTTTGCTCACTGACGTAACCTATCTGTATTCCTCTGTAGACTCTTTGTGACATCTTCAATATTTGACTTCCCACCTTTTTTTTTCTATAAATTTGGAAATAGTACATTCACTTTCCTCATCCAAGGTGTTAATATTTATTGTAAATAATTGTAGATGCAAACTGACCCCTTTGGCACTCCACTAGTTGCAGCTTGCCATTCTGAAAATGCTTCCTTTATCCCAGCTGTCTTGTCATTCCTATATCCATGCTAATATACTGCTGCCAACATCATGGGACCTTATCTTATTTGGTAACCTAACATTTGGTTAAGTAACCTAACATTACATTTTTTCTTGCTGTACCATTTTACCAATGACAGATGTTAAGCTAAAATTAAAAAAAGAACTATATGCTGGAGATCTGAAACAAAAACAAAATTGTTGCAGGTCTGTCAGTATCTGTGGGAAGAAAGCAGAGTTAATGTTTCAAGTCAATGATTCTTCATCAGAAGTCCAGAACAGTTCTGACAGCCAGAACAGTTCCGAAAAAGAGTAATGGGACTTGAAATATTAATTCTGCTTTTTTCCCCAAAGATAATAAGCAAACTGGCCTATGTTTTTGTTTCTCCCTCTGTATTGAATAAGTGTGTTCCATAGGCAATTTTCCTAACCTCCCGGAGTTTTTCAGAGTCTAAAGTTTCTTGAAAGATTACTAATAGCCATAGAGTCACGGAGATGCACAGCATGGAAACAGACTCTTCAGTCCAACCCGTCAATGCCGACCAGATATCCCAACCCAATCTAGTCCCACCTGCCAGTACCCAGGCCATATCCCTCCAAACCCTTCCTATTCATATACCCATCCAAATGCCTCTTGATTGTTGCAATTGTACCAACCTCCACCACTTCCTCTGGCAGCTCATTCCATACACGTACCACCCTCTGTATGAAAAAGTTGCCCCTTAGGTCTAATAGTGCAACCACTATCTCTGCAGCTACTTAGATTAGATTAGATTACTTACAGTGTGGAAACAGGCCCTTCGGCCCAACAAGTCCACACCGACCCTCCAAAGAGCAACCCATCCAGACCCATTCCCTTACTTTTACCCTTTCACCTAACACTATGGGCAATTCAGCATGGCCAATTCACCTAACCTTTACATTTTTGGATTGTGGGAGGAAACCCACGCAGACATGGGGAGAATGTGCAAACTCCACACAGTTACCTGAGGCGGGAATTGAACCCGGGTCTTTGGCGCTACTTCTTTAATGGCTGTATCCCATTAGGTTCATGGAACCCCTGTCAGCTTTTAGGCCAATCAGTTTTCCTTGTACTTTTTCTGTATTGATAGTTAACGTATTTTATCTCCCCATTTTGTTCCCGGATTATTTAGTAGGTTTGCAATGCTATTTGTGTCTTCTACCATGAAGACTGATGCAAAGTATTTATTTAATTCCTCTGTAATTTCCTGGTTTCCCATTATTATTTCCCCAGTGTCTTTCTCGAAGGTGCCTACATTCTCTTTGGCCTCTCTGTTATCTTTTACATATTTAAAGGAAGTCTCACTATTCTTTTTCATAATACATGCTAGTTTGTGCTCAGTGTTTTGGTTTTGCTGTCCTTTGTTTTTTTTTAAACTTTCCACAACTCTCTGGCTTATCACTAATCTGTATTTTTTTTTTTTACTTTTAAGTTGATGCTATCTTTAACTGCCCTGGTTCACCTTGGCTGCCTTATCCCTTTCTAGGGTCCTCCTTCCTCACTGAGATGTATCTAGCTTGTGATAGAAGTTAGCAGATTTCACTATTAGCACATCAAGAAAAGGGAGCTAATTTAACTGTTGCATTTCAAAGGTGGGTAGAGTGCAGAATGAAGCCTATTAATGCATTTAAGGATATCCTTACATGCAGCTGCAAATTCAGAGATAACATTCGTATTATCTACATATCACCGACTAACATTTCCCAAATGAAGAGACTCAGTTTCTCAGCCTGCTCCAATATTTTTCTCAGCCTTCCACTGGACATGCCTATTTGTAGATCAAGCTGCTGCAGTGTAATTCATGAATTGAAGAAGGAATGAGTTTAATTGGTCAGTTGGGTATTCCTCATCTCAAATATATGTCTTCATGCCATCTGCTCTTTAACCTTATCAATAAGATTCAAGCTTATCTTATGATATAGTCATGCCGATGGGGTAGGCATCCACAGTGCCATCTTGACTTTAAAATACTGAAAGTATTGTTCTTTATTAATTTTAAACAATACAGAGTTTCCATCTGTTTTGTTCCCTGAATCTACACCAATTAAATGCTTCTAATTTGCTAAACCTCATGTTAGGCACAGTTGCTCTTCTTTTATTCTGAAAGTAATGCAGTGCTGGGAAGGTCTGATAGCACTGATACATTCTTCTGCCACCTGTAAGCAAAATCTTGAGTATCACAAGTGAAATAAAAATGACAATGCTAGAACATTGAAATAAGATAACAAAAACCAAGAAATTTACAATTATGAAAGATGAGAATAGAACATAGGATTTAGCAATATGTTTAGACCATCCAGCCTGCTTAGTCTGCACTGCTATCCATAAAATCATGGCTGTCATGATTTAAACCTTACTTTCCTGTCAGACCCACATAACTCTCAGCTCCATTGTCTGCAAACATCTATCAAAAGTCTAAATAAATTCAGTGGTACAATCTCCACTACTTTCTAAGAGGATTCCATGGGATAACAATCCTCCAAGACAGAAAAAAAACGCATGACTATCTTGAGAGCGCGCGGGAGACCATCTATTTTTAAACAGTGACCTCTAGTTCTAGTCGTTCCCACAAATGGAGTCATCTGTATTATACACTTGTCAAGTGTCCTCAGGATCTTACATATGTCAATAGAATCATTTCTCATTGATCTAAAATGGGTTAACTGTTCTATTAAAAGTTTAATTATTTCGGTGAGATCTTTCTAACAGACCAGAAGAAAGGTGGCTTAATATTTTTAGATATTGAGTGATTATCTGTCGCCAACATTTTATTGTTATATTAATGAGGAGTCAGGCTGTTTTGGATTTGGTACTGTGTAACTGGGGGAGGTGATGTGGTAGTGGTAAAGTGGCTGGACATGCAATCCATAACCCAAAGTTTATATTCTGAGGACATGGGTTTGAATTCCACAATGGCAGATGTAAAATTTGAATTCAATAAAAATCTGAAATAACAGCCGAGTCTCAACAGCATCATGTAACTGCTGTCAATTGTAAAAAAAAGAATTGGCTTCGTTAATGTCTTTTAGAGAAGGGAATCTGCCATTATTACCTCGTTTGGCCTGCACATGACTCCAAACCCAGAGCAACATGGTTGAGTCTTACTTCCAATTAAGGATGTCCATAAATGCTGGCCTAACCAGCAACATGCATATCCCATGAATAAATAAAAGAATTTGAGTTTAGTAAAAGATGTTGAAATAAAAGATTCCATAGAAAACAGTGACCAAAACATGCTTGAAGGTATCATTCATCTTAAGAGTTAGAAACCTTCGTCAGAAACTACTTTGGTAAACTTAAATAAGGGCCATTTGAAAGAAATTAGGGCAGAGTTAGTTGGAATGGACTGAAAAAGGAGTTTATTGTGAAGGTGGTTGGGGAACAATGGCAGATATTTTAAAAATTAATATAGGTATGTAGGTAATAAGTTCTAAACACTAGCGGATTGTATTAAACAGCATGCCCCTTCAGCTGTCTCAGCAAGCAGAGTACTGACTGTACTAAATCAGATAGCAAAACTCTAAACATAGTGTTTATCATTTGATGTGTCCAACAGTTAGACAGTATTTGTCTAATAATCCAGAGTGCGTGAAGCATTATTTTGGGAGCTAATTTCTGATTTATCGTCATGCTTGCAGTAGAGTGCTCTCTCATGTGCTGGAAGGTGCATCCATTCAAACTCAGTGCCTTGTTCTTTGCAGACAGGAAGAGCATGTACACATATTGCACCTGTTTTAACTTCACATTGTAGCTAACAACCATTATCTGGTTCATCCCTTGGGATTCTATGGCCAATCGGTCACTTTACCTGGTTTAATTTTAACAATAAACTATTGCATCCAACTGGCGCTTTCTCCATGGCAATGCCTGTACCAAATTTTGAAGTCTAATTGAAAATGTATTAGCATTCTCTTCTAATAAGTATAAAATGTTTTTCTCTCTTTACTTTGCTAATGTGCCAATGTCCTGTTGAGTGCAAATGAAAAGCTTTCACAAAATGCATCCTTTTCCAGCAATATTCATACTAACCCCAATTGGTATTGTTTGAATATAATTGTAATGTTACTTGTCTTGCTGCTCTTCTTTCCAAACCCTTTCATGGAGTTATCTGTAGCTCTTGGGGCTAAAGGGATCAAAGGGTAGATGAGGAAGGGCACTGAATTAGATAATTATTCATGACCATATTGAATAGTGGAACAAGCTCTAAGGGCTGAATGGCCTGTTACTATTCTTATTTTCTGTGTTCATGCGATGTGAGCCTCGCTGGTGGGACTAACATTTATTGTCCATTTCAATCTAAATATTCATATTACAGCATTTTACAACAAGTCTAGAGCAACTGAAGATCACAAGAGCAAAGTCTAAGAAAACAAAAAAAAGACTGCAATACCTAATGTTTTAAGAGATTGTTCATAATAAGCAGATTTAATGAAGCAATGAACATGCAAAACACAATTTAAGACCATAAGACATAGGAGTGGAAGTAAGGCCATTTGGCCCATTGAGTCCCCTCTGCTATTCAATCATGGCTGATGGGCATTTTAATGCCACTTACCGACACTCTCCCAGTATCCCTTAATTCCTTGCAAGATTAAGAATTTTTCAATCTCTGCCTTGATGACATTCAGTGTCCTGGCCTCCACTGTGCTCCGTGGCAATGAGTTCCACAGGCCCACCACTCTCTGGCTGAAGAAATGTTTCCTCATTTCCATTTTAAATTGACCCCCTCTAATTCTAAGGCTGTGCCCACAGGTCCTAGTATCCCCGTCTGACGGAAACAAATTCCCAATGTCCACCCTTTCAAAGCCATTCATTATCTTGTAAGTTTTTATTAGATCTCCCCTCAACCTTCTAAACTATAATGAATAAAATCCCAAGATCCTCAGCTGTTCACCATATGTTAGGCCTACCATTCCAGGGATCATCTGTGTGAATTTCCACTGGACATGCTTCGTGCCAGTATGTCCTTCCTGAGGTGTGGGGCCCAAAACTGGACACAGTATTCTAAATGAGGCCTAATCAGAGCTTTATAAAGTCTCAGTAGCACATTGCTGCTTTTACATTCCAACCCTCTTCAAATATATGACAACATAACATTTGCTTTCTTAACCACAGACTCAATCTGCAAGTCAACCTTTAGAGAATCCTGAAATAGCACTTCCAGATCCCTTTGTACTTTGGCTTTATGAATTTTTTCATCATTTAGAAAATAGTCCGTCCCTGTATTCTTTTCTTCCGAAGTGCAAGACCTTGCATTTGCTCACATTGCATTTTATCAGCCATTTCTTGGACCACTCCCCTAAACTGTCTAAATCTTTCTGCAGCCTTCCCACCTCCTCAGGGCTACCTATCTGTCTGCCTAACTTTGTTGCATTGCCAGAATACCCCCAGTCCCTTCATCCAGATGATTAATATATAAAATGGACAGCTGCTGCCCTAACACTGAGCCCTGCGAGACACCACTTGTCACTAGCTGCCATTCTGAAAAATAACCTTTTATCCCAACTCTCTGCCTTCTGTCAGACAGTCAATTCTCAATCCATGCCAGTAGCTGATCTCGAACACAATGGGCCCTCACCTTACTCAGCAGTCTCCCGTGAGGCACCTTATCAAAGGCCTTTGGGAAGTCTAGATAGATAACATCCACTGGGTTTTCCTGATCTAACCTACTTGTTACCGCTTCAAAGAATTCTAACAAGGCACGACCTCCCCGTACTAGATCCATGCTGACTTGTTCTAAATCAACCCTGTACTTCCAAGAATTTAGAAATCTCATCCTTAACGATGAATTCTAGAATTTTAGCAATAACTGAGGTTAGGCTAATCGGCCATCTTTTGTCTTGATCCTTTCTTGAAAAAGGGGGTTACAAGTGATTTTCCAAACATCTGGGACTTACCCTGACTCCAGTCATTTTTGAAAGATTACAACCAATGCCTCCACTATTTCTTCAGCCACCTCCCTCAGAGCTCGAGGATGTAGCCCATCGGGGCCAGGAGATTTATCAATTTTTAGACCTTTTAGCTTTCTAGCATTTTCTCTTTTGTAATGGCGACCATACTCAACTCTGCTCCTTGGCTCTACTTAATTGTTGGGACATTACTCATGACTTCCACTGTGAAGACTGACACAAAGTATTAAGTTCTTCAGCTATTTCCTTATCTTTCATCACTTGCTTTCCTGCATCAATTTGGAGTAGCCCAATGTCTACGTTTGCCTCTTGTTTATTTCTTATGTATTGAAAGAAACTTTTACTATCATTTCTAATATTACTGGCTAGCTTACCTTCATATTTGATCCACTCCTTCCTTATTTCTGTCTTTGTTATCCTCTGTTCGTTTTTGTAATCTTCCCAATCTTCTGATTTCCCAGTGCTCTTGGCCACTTAATAGTCTCTGTCTTTATTGTTGATACATTTCCTGACTTCCTTTGTCAGCCATGGCTGTCTAATCCACCCCACCCCACAGATAATCTTTCTTTTCTTTGGGATGAAGCTCTGTACTGTGTCCTCAGTTACACCCAGAAACTCCTGCTATTGTTGCTCTACTGTCTTCCCCACTAGGCTCTGCTTCCAGTCAATTTTCATCAGTTCCTCTCTCATGCCCTTGTAATTACCTTTATTTCAATGTAACACCATTATATCCAATTTTGCCTCCCCTCTCTCAAACTGCAGACTGAACTCTATCATATTATGATCGCTGCCTCCTAAGTGTTCCCTTACTTTGAGATCTTTTATAAAGTCTGTCTCATTACATAGCACTAATTCCAGAATAGCCTGCTCCCTCCTGGACTCCATCACAAGCTGTTCCAAAAAGCAATCCTGTAAGCATTCCATGAATTCCCTTTCTTTGGATCCACCGGCAACATTATTCACCCAGTCCATTTGCATATTGAAGTCCCCCATGATCACCGTGAACTTGCCTTTCTGACATGCCCTATTTATTTCCTGGTACATCTTGTTCCCTTGTCCTGGCCACTGCTGGGAGGTCTGTACATAACTCCCATTCTGGTTTTATTTGCCTTTGTGTTTCCTCAACTCCACCCACACAGACTCCAAGTCATCTGACCCTGTGTCAATCAGTGCCATAGATTTAAATTCATTCCTAACAAAGGCAACCCCGCCTCCCTCTGCCTACCTGCCTCTCTTTTCGATAAGTTGTAAATCCTTGGATGTTTAACTGCCAGTCCTGAACCCCCTGCAACCACATCTGTGTGATGCCTAAAATTGAACTGAATAAGGAAAAGGAAGGGAAGAGAACATTTTTGTTACAAATTTAACTTGTGTATCTAAACGTATAAACATTGGACTAAAATAAATTTGCAGGAAAACGGGTTACCAGTTCTCTTGTTTAAATGAAATTTATCGTCAATGTATCACAATGCATTTATTTTGTATTTTGAATTGCATTGCACAGTGTAGCATAATTCTCATAGTCACAACATATGAGGGTCAGACAGAGGTAGTGTAGAGCATTGAACATTGTTGACCCACCATTTTAGATGAGCTCGGACAAATTAAGATAAAGGCTTATGCCAATTCTGTAGGAAAAATTAGCAGTTCTTGTGCTCAGATTAGATATTTGATACATGCATAGAGGCTCAGTAGCATTATTGAAAGTTGCCAAGCTGTGTGATTCAATCAGGGGTACTGTAGGAAGAATTAAATGCTACTCTTAGGATATGGTACATTTGTTATTCCTGAAAAATAAAAGCCAGTCCAAAAGATAGTCTTCAGTTTACAGGTATTAAATTTCTTCCAATTGAGTACCATTACTGCTTTATTGGTGTAATAGTGCATAGTTATCTCACATTATTTTCACTCACTTTATGCATAAAAGAGTATTTAGCTACGTTTTAGGGAATCTCTGCAATTCTTTTTCCCCCAAGCATTGCATGATGTCCTTTATTAAAGTCCTGAAGTAAGACTACAACCAAAATGTCGACTTCTCCACCTCCTGATGCTGCCTGGCTTGCTGTATTCTTTCAGCCTCCTGCCTGTCCTTTATCAAAGGTCTGTCATGTTTCAGCACAAGCCATTTCTTCCACTTCCAAAAAATCTAACTGTGTTTCCTTCTATAATAGAAACTCATTCCTTCTCTTGCCTACCAAGGTCTCAAATTGACTGCTCCAGCCTCAAAAAAACTTTTCTTCATCCTCCTTAAAAATGTTCTCTCTTTCAAATATCCCCAGCCAAACAAGATTTTATGCTCTTATATTGACTGAACTATCTCTTCCCTGCCCATTAACTCAATTGGATACTATTTTCCTCACCATATGCTTCTGTTGTTTTCAGCAGTTACGCATATTCGTGATCCACAATGTTTTCAATTGTATTGATATTCATTTTAATTTTGTTGGATAAAGCAGATATTTTCAGTACAATGATCCCAACTGTTATACCTTTTTAAATTAGTCCATTCTCTTGAAGGGATCATTACTGGTATTCTATTTTCCAATGTAATTAATATTTCTAATTGTTCTTTTGTACTTGTTATGGGTTTCAATTGGTTTTGTATTGGGAGTAACCAATCCAAAAAGGGTTCATAATATTTTTTGAAGTTGCAAAACAATAGATAGAATTCCCAGCTACATTTTGAATTGCCAACTTGAAAAGATAGTAGCGCACTTGGTTCTGAATCAGAAGATTGTATGTTCATGCCCAATTCCAGGACTAAATTTCATAAGCTAGTCAATATGTTACCATAAAATGTTTAGCAGTAACTAGTTCTTCAATTTCACTGTAATAGAAAAATAGACTTCTCATCAAAAAATTGTGTCTGGATTACATTGCACACAGTCTTTAGGCTGTCTTCTTTTGAATCCAATGCATGATAGGCCTAAGAAGAGCAAAGTTAGATGCAGCCTCATCAATAAACTTTAATTTCACGCCCACTGCTGTGTAAGCGCTTGGATAAATGAGGCTTATAGTTTGGTGTCAAATGATGCCAAGTTGTGTGCAGTTTTGTGGTGTAAGTGTGGCTCCACAGTGGCTCAGGTTGTGATGGCACAAATCTATTTCATTTTAATAACCCTTATGCCAATCAGAAGAGATTTTCATCTGTTCAGTTCCCACTGAGCTGGAGGTTATAACCTATTCCTACCCTTTCGCAATGCCTGATTCTCTTTAAAGCTGTTGTTTGTCAAAAGTGCTCACAAAGCGGTTTTTCATTCTTTCCTTTATTTAAATGTATAAGCTTTGAAAAGCCGCTTTGCTTGTATAAATTGAAATCGATCAGTTTTATTGGTGCACAGTATTGGCAGCGTAAGAACTAGGTAACTCTCTAATGAATTTTGGAGGGAATTTTCATAGACATCTAGATAATAAATTAGGTTATCTCTGCAAAGGAACTGTTACTGATTGATTTATCAAAATCTTAACTCAACAGAATTAAATCTGATTTAGATTTGTACATGCTGTATATGGAAATGGGTACAGAAAAGAGTTTGACTCTGACTATAAATAAGCTTGGTTATTATAGACAAGCCCAGAAAGATCTATGTGTGTTGAGAGCTTAAGGTCTCCGAGGTATTATAAAAAATGAAGAAATGAGGCAGCCGGCTGTCTCCATTTTGTTTCATTGGGTATCTGCATAGTCTGTTTTCGAAAATAATGGAAAACAAGTATTTTCTTGAATAATTGTTCCTTAACAAAATGGTGTAGTTTAGTTGGTAAAATCACTTGCTTCATCAATGGCACAGTGTAAGTATATTTCCTTGGCCATTTTGTTAATTGAAAAGCACATGCTTTGCAGCATGTTTTGAATGCTGTGGGACCTGTTTAAAGTTTACTGCTGTTCAGTGCGTTGTTATTCACAAGATACTTCTAATTTTTTGTGCAGGTCTTTATTGAACTGCATTTGTTTTATGTGGATTCACTCACCAATAAACAAACACAATTGACATTTTATCGATTACACACAAAAGAAATATCTCAGCACATGCCTAAACTTAAATGTAGGTTAATGTTATCCTCGGGGTTTGTTTTTAACCTGTGAGTTTTGCTCTATTATGGTAACCTCCAAAATGTGCAGCAGGTTTATAAACAGAAGAGAGAAAAGAGATCACATATGGAGATTTTTAATGTCAGTAGTAAATGATTTGTCTTAGATAACTAGTTATTCTTTGTTTTAAAAAAAAATGGCTGAGGATGTATTTGGAAATGATTCATTTTTGAGCTTTACTTGATATCCAACAGTTTTCATGATCAGAAGAGTAATTTGAAACATGGAATGTTACTGTGTAGAAAAACATTGGCCCATCAATTTTTGTCTTTCTTCACGAGTCTTCTAATATAAACCCTTTGTCCTGGAATTAAAATGATATCATTTTAAAAGAAAGGTATGTCCTGTATATGTTGTATAAACAAGGAAAAGTGATATAATTAAGTCCTTTAACTCCAATCAATGGATCAACAAGTTTGTGAATAGTCAAATACATGCAGGAATCAAACGCACATTAATCCTGAGTTAGATAATTCAGGCTAAGACTGTGGTGAGTTATGGCACTTAGATTTGTCTCCATGATGTGGACTGGACAAATCACATAGGATGTCACTTTAAATTGTTATTCACAATTCCCCACTGAAATTATTTTAATGACGAGGACAGGTTTGAATGAATTACAATTATACTTCATGGTTGCACATTGTTAGGCCTTCATATTGACAAATAGTCACTTGAGTAACAAACTCGGAAGATGTTCCCATATGCAGTTGCAATTGAGCTTGAAACAGCACCTTCAAGTCAGGAGATACAAGTAAAGAAAATTGGATTGAAAATGTGAATAAACAGTAGTGGGAAGGTGTTGAATTCAGGTCTAGGTTTCCAGTATTTTCTATTTTTATTTCAGATTTCCAGTTTGTGTAGAATTTTGATTTCATTTGAGCTGAGACTGGATAGCTTCCGACTTGTACAAACACTTGTCAATTGCAAATCAAGTTATATTTTATGATATAAAAATGTAAAATGCTAGAAATACTCAGCAGGTGATACAGAATCTATGGCGAGTGAAATAGAGTTTGGAGAATCGTAAAATGGTAACAATACAGGAAAAGACCATTTGGCACATCATATACTAGCTGTCTCACTGGAAGAGCAGTTTGACAAGTTCCATTCCTTGTCTTTTTCGTGTAATCCAACTCCATTTTGAATGCCATGATTGAGTCTGCTTCCACATTCTCAGACAATTTGCAACTTTTGTGAAGTCAGACACAAAGCATTCATTAAGAGCTGTCTCTGCCCATTCAAATAGGTTGCCTTCTTGATCTTTCATTGTTATTGAAAAAATATAAGCAAAAATATTTTGCTTATCAGTATGTCTTAATACACTCTCTTTGCTCTCTTAATTTTCTTTTTACTTTTAGCTCTCTATTTTCCACATTCCTATTGGGTTTCTGGAGTATTGAGTTATTTGTGTCAAACTTAAGCTTTCTTTTTATGTCTTAGCATACCCTGTGTTTGCAGAACAGCAACTTTACATAGTGTATGCACAAGCAGGCTTGCTATAGACATGTAATTTCTACACCTGCTGTCATCCTTTCACTTTAGATTGTGGTCCCCATTAAATACATTACTTCGAAGTGAAGAGCCGAAATTGTGTTGATTTTCAGAGCTGTAAGAGAGCCAGCTAAAAACACCAAGGAATAATTAAAACTGTAGTGTACAACTTTGAACTGCCTGGAGAATCAAAATGATTGTGAATTTTTAATTGCTGCTGCTGTGGGAATGAAAGGAGATATGAGGCAGAAATGAGGTGTGATCCTTTCTCAGTAGACAACTATGACATAGCTACAAATTGAATCAGAAAACTGAGAAAATAAGTATAGCAACCTTTTTTCAGCACTAGAAAAGAGTGTAATGCACTTGAGATCTCACTAAGACAAGCCAGATACAAAATTTTAATGGTGTTGAAGAGACCATTTAATATCATCTAATCACCTGAAGTTGAACAAGAAAAGAATACAATTTAAGATGTACTGAAGTTGTTAGGTAAAAGACAGCACAAGAGCCTCCTATGGCTCCTGACAAGATGAAAGCTGTAGCAGAGATATAGTCACCAACAATTATGAAAGCAGCATAACTACTTTGTTGGATTCGTGGACTATTTAACAAAGTTCTTGCCTAATTTGTGGTTGGATTGTGAATATTGATTGTACAAGCTGAGGATTGTTAAGATGGGCAACAGTATTGGGACAACGATCAAGAAAGAGCTTATAATCAAATCAAAAACAAGAAACAAATCTTAACGTGCTTTGAATGGTATCAACCCATCAGAGTAATTGGGTAGAATTTCCCAATTATGGAGCGATGTGGAGAATGGTGAGAAATGTGGATAAACACGGTAACATTGCAAATGTCTGGGGCTGGATTTTCTCAACATTAGCTGACGTGTCAATTCGAGGGAGGATCATGGAAGGGTTTCTGATTGTCAGCTCTAATGAGTTTCCTCACACAATTTTAGGTTGCTCACCTCATTAAGTATGACTGATAGTGCCACTCATAGAATCATAGAATCCCTACTGTGCACAAAGAGGCCTTTTGGCTCTTTGACCTGCCCCTCAGAAAAGCATCCCACCCAGACCCAGTCCTGGCCCCCTATCTGATTCCTGTAACATGGCTTTTATCATGGCTAATCCACCGAACCTACATGTCCCTGGATACTATGGATAATTTAGAATGCCCAATCCACCTAACCTGCACATCTTTGGAATGTGCGAAGAAACGAGAGCCCCCAACGGAAACCCAAATGGGGAGAATATGCAAATTTACACAGACTGTCACCTGAGGCTGGAATTGAACTAGGGTCCCTGATGCAGCAAGGCAGCAGTACTAACCATTGAGCCATCATGTCGCCCTCCCGTGTTAGTCTGAGCTCTTCAGCAGGGTAAGTGCTTTTTGTTGCTGGAACCATATTTATAATCCAGCTGTGTAGCACCTCCAATCACTGCAAACACAGAATTGCCTTTGTAGTTCCAGTGTTGGAATGCCTACCCCAGTGCAGGCAGAATGGTGGATAGGAGGGGCTGTCTTTTTCTCCTAAGGACTGCCAGAGGAGGCTATGACACCACATTCTGAAGATTCTGAAGATGCCAACAAAGTCAATGGTCTGGACCTACCAATGCTGCAAGAAGGTTAATAACCATCTTAGTTCCATGAGGTTAAGTGCCACCATTTTCTGTCTGCTTCTTCACACTCAGCTTTAATTCTGCCATTGGTCTTTCATTTACTGTTGCAATATATAGGCATCAGGCCTTCATATGCATCAGAAAAAAAAGTAAGAGTTATGTGAATGTACTTTGAACAGCTAGTTCATATAGTTTATATAAAACTTTATAAATGCCTATTAGAAGAATGAAAAAGAAATTGCACAAAAATGAATTTTTCTTTCATTGCTTTATATACCTAATGGTTCAGTCTGTGCTCCACATTGCAACTTCACCGTAGGTCAAGTGTGTATTTTTCGCGAGTCTTTAGTTAGTGGGGAAACTGTTCATGACACTCAGTTATATTCAATCCAAAATTCCTTCAATCATAAATTGATTCAGTTTAAAAATATTGTTGGCAGAGCTAGCAGTTCTAATGTGGTTTTCATTCATCCTACAATGACATCAGTATCTTTCTGTTTTTTTTTTATTAAAAGAAATTGCACATATAGCCTTTTGGTGCCAGAAAAACCATCTTAGGCCCCCAAAGTAATCTGTCAGGAAGCCAAAGACACTCTTTTTATGATCAACAAAAACAATACAACATGACATGACAAAACATTTAAGACGCTGAAGGGAATTATTTTTCAAGGTAATCTTTCAGAAATGGCCATAGCTACCTACAGATATTGATGAAAACCAAGCTGAGTCCACTGGGTAAATGTCAGATTTTGCACCTTGGCTTTGACATGCACATTTGACGTATTAGACAAATGCAAATAAATTATCTTCAAAATTGATACAAGTGCGAAAAAATCTTACGACGTGTGAACTATAGATCCATCAAGAGAAAGTTTATTAAGAATGAAAGAGAAGAAAGTGCTCTCAAGCAGATGGAAATGCATGGAGTAGAGAACAGCTGCATAAGCTCTCATTTCGCCTTTTGGACAGATATGAGCAAAAATATGCAAGATAGTTTGGCAGAAAAGTCCAGAGACTTTTGGACTATTTGGATATCAAAGGCAAAGAGAGTATAAAGATCCTACTTCTAAACATTCTATTTGCACTCATGGTCTTTGTGAATAACCCAATTATATAGCACTCAGTTCTTATTTTTGAAAATACGTTAAAAGGCTGAAGATTCATTGCATTAATTTTATCGCATATTCTCTATCTCATATGATTTGAAGGTTCCATATTTTTAGGCATAAGACTGTCGTTTATAACCAAGCCAAAGTCTAGCTAAGTGCACAAAGTTAGACAGAAAAGAAAAAGAAGCTTCTGCACATTAATTGCAAATCACTGCTGAACGTTTGTGCTTTCCTCATCATCATTTATGAATTGTGTACACAGAGATGTACAGCACGGAAACCGATCCTTCGGTCCAACCCATCCATGCTGACCAGATATCCCAACCCAATCTAGTCCCACCTGCCAGCACCTGGGCCAAATCCCTCCAAACCCTTCCTATTCATATGCACATCCAAGTGCCTCTTAAATGTTGCAATTGTACCAAGTATTGAGTTTAACGAACTTAAATTAAGGGCGGCACAGTGGCTCAGCAGTTAGCACTGCTGCCTCACAGCACCAGTGTCCCAAGTTCGATTCCAACCTCTTGCTAACTGTCTGTGTGGAGTTTGCACATTCTCCCCGTGTCTGTGTGGGTTTCCTCCAGATGCTCAAGTTTCCTCTTACAATCACAAAGATGTGCAGGTCAGGTGAATTGGCCATGGTGTTAGGTGCATTAGTCAGAGGCAAAGGGGTCTGGATGGGCTATTCTTCAGAGGGTCGGTGTGGCTCAAAGGGACTGTTTCCACACTGTAGGGAATTTAATAAGCTAATCTAAATCCTGCTTAGGAAGCAGACATTTTCTGGATAATGATGTACTTGAAGTGTAAATACATTGCGTGTGCATTTGTGGATTTCTCTCCATGTAAAATTTCATGTACATTGTATTATCTTGACACAGTGTTTGAGGCAGACTTTCATCGTATCACGACAACTCTTAAGTCATTTAAAATGGCAGGCAACATCCAATTCCTATTCCCATTCACTGTTGCAGATTAAGTGTAGAGATAGCAAGCATGTTCCCTGCACTCCCGACCTGGATGATTCCAATACGGAGGCAGGCATGGGGAGAATGCGCAAATTCCACACAGATGGTCCCTGAAGGCAGAATCAAACCTATGTCCTTGGTAATGTGAGGCAGCAATGCTAACCACTGAGCCACCATGCTTCTCTTAATCATAAGAAATTTTAATCTACATCTTGACTTGGAAAATCAAATATGCTAAGGTATTGCAGATAAGGAGTTCACTGAATACTTTTAGGATAGTTTCTTAGAACACATGTTCTAAGATATCTCAGTGAAGGTGCCTCTCAGTTGTTGCAACCATAATATTATTGAGTTTCTGATTAGTTTTAAGGGACAGATGAGTGGGTCCAAGACCATTTTAAATTTAACTAAGGCAATTGAGCACATGAAAGCTGATCTACCTTGGTGAAAGGATAGTTCAACATATATGCCATTGTAGATATTTAAGGGGATATTTCAGAATACACAGAATAGATATATTTCAATGATTTTTAAAAAATTTCCAAGGGAGGGAACCATCATGTGTGGCTAAGATTAGAGATTAGATTGGATTCCCTACAGTGTGGAAACAGGCCCTTTGGCCCAACAAGTCCTCACCGACCCTCTGATGAGTAACCCACACAGACCCATTTCCCTCACTCATGCATCTAACACTATGGGCAATTTAACATGGCCAATTCACCTGACCTGCACATCTTTGGACTGTGGGAGGAAACCGGAGCACCTGGAGGAAACCCACACAGACATGGGGAGAATGTGCAAACTCCACACAAACAGTCGCCCGAGGATGGAATCGAACCCGGGACCCTGGTGCTGTGAGGCAGCAGTGCCAACCACTGAGCCACCGTGCCGCACCAACTAGAAATGTTAAAGATAGCATCAAACTAAAAGAAAACAACATCATATAATTGTGCTGGATCGAAAGATTGGACCGAATATTTTTAAAAAAGCAAAAAACAAACCAAACAATTAATAAAGAGGAAGAAGTTAGAGTATGAGAGAAAGTAGCCAGAAATATAAAAGTAGGTACTGAGAGTTTCTCTAAGTATTTAAAGTCGAAAAGATTTAGCAAGCTAAGCATTGATCTGATAAAAAGTGAACGTGAAGAATGAATAATTTATAATAAAGAAATGACAGATGAATTGAACAGGTATTTTGCATCTGTCTTCAATATAGACGATACAAGTAACATCCCAGAAATAGCACTAAATCATGACACAAAAGGGAGGGAGCAATTCTGAAAAATCACAATCACTAAAGAAGTGGATCTAAATAAATCGTTGAAGCTATGGGCTGAAAGATATGAGTCCTGATGGACTTCATCTTAGTACATTACAAAAGTGACTGGTAAGATAGTTGATGCATTGGTTTTAATCTTCCAAAACCCCTTTGATTTAGGGATGGTCCTATTAGATTGCAAGATGGCTCTAACCTCTTATTCCAAAAGGTCGGAAGATGGCAAGTGGATAACTACAGGGTACTTAGCTTAACATTTAATATAGGGGAAATGTTAGAAGCTATGACTAAATAAATTGTAATAGTGCATTCGAACAAATTCAAGATAATCAAGCAGAATCAACAAGATTTTGCGAAAAGGAAATCATATTTTACCAATCTTTTGGAGATCTTTTAGGAGGTGACGTGCTGTGGGTAAACCAGAATCAATGGATGTACTTTACTTATATTTTCAGAAGATTTTTAATAAGATGCCATGACAAAGGTCATTGCAAAAAATGAAAACTCATGGTATAAAGGTTAGCATGCAGGTCGTTCTGCTATAACACCCGTTTCGTTAACATCAATTCACTATAATGCGATTGACGAATTGGGGACACTATTTCTAAAGCGCAAACTTTAAAAACATGTGTTGGCTGTAACACAATTAGATCACCAACACTTCAAGCGCTATTTCTAAAGTGCAGTTTTTCCATAATGCGGTGTTGCATAAGAATGCAACCATCGAGTTATCGAAGAACTACCTGTATTTGTTTTGATAGAAGATTGACTAATTAACAGGCAGCAGAGAATAATTGTAATCGGATATTTTTCAGTTTGGCAATATCAACAAATGGTGTGCCATAGAGATCAGTGATGACACCTTAACTGTTTATAATTTATATAAATGACTTAGATGAAGGAATGGATACCAAATTTGCTGATGACAGAAAAATAGATAGGAAAGTAAATTTGGACACACTGAGGTTACAAAATATTGAGATTTGTCAGATGTTTGGGCAAACATATAGTAAATGGAGTATAATGTTGGAACATGTGAAGAGATGCATTTTGGCTAGAAGAGTAAAATAAAGTATTTAAATAGTGAGATTCTGTAGAATTTTGAGATGCAAAAGGGTCTACATACCCTTGTACATGAATCACCGAAGGTTAACAAGTAATTAAGAAAGCTAATAAAATGTAATCATTTATTGCAAGGTAAATTGAATACCAAAGTAGGGAAATAATGCTTCAACATGCAGGTTATTGGTGAGACCATATCTGGGCTGCTGTGCACAGTACTGATCACCCAAGTTAAAGAGGGATAATAAACTAATGCCTGGAATGGAAGGTTAACCTCTGAGGAAAGGATGGACAGACTAGGCTTATATCTGCTGGATTTGGAAGAGTAAGAGATAAATTGATTGAAAGATATAAAATCCTGAAGATCGTTGGTAGGGTAGAATCTTTTTTCCAATGGGTAAATCTAGAACGAAGAGACACTGTTTAAAAATCAGAAGTCATCCATTTGAAACGGAGATGAGGCGATTTTTCTTTTTGAGTGTCTTGAATCTTTGAATCTCCCTCTCTCTGAAAAGGTGGTGGAAGCAGAATACTTGAAGATTTTAAAGAAATGTATAATACCTCCAGCAAGAAGCTATCTGTAGTTCCAGTCTATAAATTAAAGTCACAGTGACTCAAACCGAGCTGGGTGTTAGAGACAGAGACTGTGATGTGAATTCTGCTGGGTTTTGAGTACTGAACCAGTGCTGTGTTTTGGGTACTCTGCAAGAGTTGTTATTGTTTTCAACTTATAAAGGACTGTTTTTTGGGGATGAATGTGATTATAATTTTACTGTTTTTAAAAATCTTTACACATGAGTGACAAGTAGACAGATTAGTTTATCTTAGTTTGTCTTCAATTCTTTTGTTAATAGACTTCAGTTTTATTGCCAAAGCAATATCTATTGATTGGCTTGGTTCAACAAGAGATCACTGTTAAAACCAGAAGAAATCAAAATCTAGCAAGCCAGGTTTCAGTATGGGATCTAATTTGTCCAATAATAACATTAGCTGATCATAAGATCACAACACTTCCTTCAATGAGCTAATGGATGAAAATATGAGTCAGTCTGATCTGAAGCAACTTATTTCTGTACCTGGACCTAGAAAGTCCCAAGTTGTTTTTCACACTGGAAGACTGTGATCAGCAGTGTTCTGCAGGAATTGGTGCTGAGTCCACTGTTGTATTTCATTTATATGAATGATTGGATAAGAATGTAGAAAGCATGGTTTGTAAGTTTGTGGATGGCATTGACATTGGTGGTATAGTGGACAGTAAAGAAGGTTGTCTAAGATTGGAAGAAATCTAAGATATCTTGATCAGCTGGGCCAATCGTGGAAGAATGGAAGAAATCCCTGTTCACCCGCTGGTTTAAAAAAAATTCCTTCCATTGCCTCTAAACCTCCAGTACCTTACCTTAAAGATATGCTCCCAGTCATTGATCCTTCCACCGAAGAAAGGTTTCTTCTTGTCTACTTTGTCTATGCTGCTCATAATTTTATTCATTTCAATCATGTTCACCCATCGCTCTCCTCTGCTCCAAGGAAAGCGATCTCAGTACCTCCAATGTTTCTTCACAACAGAAACTTTCCAGATCAGGCAACATTTAGGTAAATCTGCTTTGCATCCTTCCAATGCAATCATATCCACCCCTAATCAAGTTTCCTTTATAATGTGGATTCCAGAACTGCCACAGTACTCCAGTTCTGGCCTAATCAACATTTTATGCTGTTCCGGCTTCTCCCTGCTCTTAAACTCTCTGTGTCAACTAATAGTGACAATATCCCACATGTCTTCTTGTACTCTATTATTGCATACTTGCTTTAATCACTGTCTCAGCTCATCACATGCAGAATGACTATGCCACTTTTCAAGCAGCAGACAATGATGAGATACCACAGGGATCAGTGCTTGGACATCAGTTATTCACGAAATATATTCATGATTTTGATGAGGAAACTAAATATAATATCTTCAAGTTTGCAAATGACACAAAGATGGGTGGGAGGGTGTGCTGAGAAAAGGATGTTTCTGTGAGATTTAGATAAATTGACCAAACAAATGCATGGCAGATAAAGTGTAATGTGGGTAAGTGTGATATTATCCGTGCAAAAGTAAGAAGGCAGATTATTCTCTGAATGGTAATAGTTTGTGAAAAGTGGAGGTACAGTGAAATCTGGGTGTTCTTATACACCAGTTGCTGAAAGTAAGCATGCAGCTGTAGCAGGCATTGAAAAAAGGCAAATGATACGTTGACCTTTATAACGAACGGTTTGAGTACAGGAGCATGGATGTCCTGCTGCAATTATTACAGGGCCTTGATGAGACCACAATTTGAGTATTGTGTGCAGTTTTGGTCTCCTTATCCTGAGAATGATATTCTGGCTATGGAGGGAATGTAATGAAGGTTTACCAGGCTGATTCCTGGGACGGCAGGACTCATGTATGAAGAGAGACTTGACTGATTAGGTCTTTTTTTTTAAGAAGTTTAGAAGAATGTTTTCCCTGGAGCGTCAGAGTCTGAAGGATGACCTTATAGAGGGGCATGAATAGAATAAATAGACAAAGTCTTTTCCCTGGAATCGGGGAGTCCAGAACTAGAGGGCATAGGTTTAGGGTAAGAGTGGAAAGATATAAAAGAGACTGAAGGGGCAACGTTTTCACGCAGAGGGTGGTATATGTATGGAATGAGCTGGATGTGGTGGAGGCTGGTACAATTGCAACATTTAAGAGGCATTTGGATGGGTATATGAATAGGAAGGGTTTGGAGGGATATGGGCCGGGTGCTGGCAGGTGGGACTAGATTGGGTTGGGATATCTGGTCGGCGTGGACAGGTTGGACCGAAGGGTCTGTTTCCATGCTGTATACCTCTATGACTCTGTAACTCTATAAGAATGGGGGGACGTCTCACAGAAACCTATAAAGTTCTAACAGGGCTAAACAGGGGAAACATTGATAAGATATTCCCAATGATTGGAAAGTCCTAAGCCAGAGGTCACAGTCTAAGGTAGGATAGGTCATTTAGGTCTGAGATGAGGCAACATTTGTTCATCAGACAGTGGTGGTTCTGTGGATTGCCCTGCCAGAGATAGTACTTAAGGCCAAACATTAAATGTTTTCAAAAAGGAGTTGGATATAGTTCTTGGGGCTAAAGAGATTGAAGGGTTTGGGGAGAAACTGTATTGAATGAGATCATCAACCATGATCATCTTGAATGCTTGAGCAAGCTTGAAGCACCAAATGGCCTATTCTTGTTCCTATTCTCTGTGTTCCTATGGATAAAATGTTGGAGAGATGCTGGCACCTATGAAACTATATCCCAGGAAGTGTTTGTGCTGTCAGAAGAGGAGGGACAGAATGTCTTTCTCAAAAAGAATTATAGATTTACTGAGACAATCAATTCCAACAACGGTAATAACCTACCATACAGGTTACAATTTAATGAGGTTTTCTAATTAAAGATCTGTGATTGAATAAGTTATTTACAGTTTAAAGTGAAGGCTGCTCATCACAAGCTTATCAGATAAATAGCATGTCAAAAACTATTTGACATATTCAGAAGAAAAGGTCTCTCCATCACATCTTTCAACTGGAACTTGAATAACTCTAATTCTAACAACCATTTCAAATACTGATTGAAACTTTTCATGACATTTGTCCTTTCTGACTTTTAACTAGCTTTAGTTTCTAGTCCTTGTCTAACTTTAAATGTGGGTTTATTCTGGGTGCTCCAGTTTTATCCCACAGTCCAAAGATGTGCAAATTCGGTGGATTGGACATGCTACATTACCCATAGCATTCAGAAATGTGTAGGTTAGGTGTGTTAGCCATGGGAAGTGCAGGGTTACAGGGTTAGGGTAAGGAGATGGGTCTGAGTGAGATGGTCTTTGGAGGGTTGGTGTGAACTTATTGGGCTAAATGGCCTTTTTCACATTGGGGGATTCTATGTAATTAATTGATTACCTTGAAGCAATGTGGCAGATTCACCTATTGTCTGCATAACTCTAGAATGAGTGCTGAGGTTTTCTTCTCCAAACTGTTGAAAAGTTCTTCCAGGCTCTCTTCTTAATCCAACTGTCAGCTGGTAGGATTCAGTTTTGTGATATCTCCATCTCCCTGCACCACCTTTGTGGTTAAATTATTGATTGCTCTTGTGATCAAAATTGGAAATGTGCCAGGTGCAAGCTAACAAAACCTTGTACACAGTGCCTGCAATTCGTGCTATGTGTTATGCTGTTTTAATTCAATTTCCTTTGTCTGTTGGTGCTCCACAGTGATTTTAATTCTTAAGTGCTGAGGCTGCTATCATCCCCAATTCGTTCAATTAGTTCTACAAAATCCATTACATACAGTTTCCTTACCAATGGCAGTGTAGTGCATTATATGTGCCTGCTGTTATGTCGATAAGACATGAAAGAGATCTTAAATTGTTCGAAAAGCTATTCTTGTTTAATTTTTGAAATAGACTTTGTTGTACTAAAACATGACCACTGCCGATCACATGATTCAAATTGACTATAATTCTTGATAGTTCAAATGAACAATTATCAGAACAGAGCTTAAACACTATACCTACAATCTCTCGTCTTTACATTGTATGGAGATTGGAGTCAACAAACACACAAGAATAGTAGATGATTCGTCTCCCTAGCAGGGGCTGGGAGCAAAGGGAGCGATCGAAACTCATTCTGCCTGCCAATTTACTAACAACCCACCATCTATCTCATATGTAAACAATGGCTTTGTGACTGGGTTTTGAAACTTACCTGGTTATTTTTAGAGTGGTGCTGGAAAAACACAGCAGGTCAGCTAACATCTGAGGAGCAGGAAAATCGACGTTTTGGGCAAAAGTCCTTCATCAGGAAGTTTCCTGATGAAGGACTTTTGTCCGAAACGTCGCTTTTCCTGCTCCTCGGATGCTGCCTGACCTGCTGTGCTTTTCCAGCACCTCTCTGAACTAAACTCTGGTTTCCAGCATCTGCAGTCCTCACTTTTGCTAGCATATTTCCAATTGTCCTGCACTCTTGCCATGTTTGGATTCCCAACATGAAGTGCTCACACAGTCAATAATTATATATTTTTAATCATCCTCCAGGCACTTTGTTTACATTTTTGAGCAATCAACATTCCTCCCTCATTACACCCAATGGATTTTGTTGCAGGTCTCATTGAACTACTTATGAAAAAGAGCTTTCACTGTGTTCCGAATTTCCTCCCGAAACTTGGACAGTGTCACTATGTAAATAATAGTATTTGTGCAGGAACCTAAATCCCGAAGCATATATGAAATTTTTTCAAACCTATATTCAGAGTCGTTATCTAAGAATCATTTTGGAACTCCAAAATACTCTAAGAAATACCACAACCACAGAATGATGAAGCTGCCAGATATGGTGAACAGTAAAATCATACACTTTCTTCTGCTCTCCATCTCAGTGTCAGAGTGTTTATGTCTCTGTTTATGATCCATCAGTACTTTACGAACTTGACTGGCTACAACAATGTGTCCGCTAGTTAGAGTGTTCAACAGCAAAATTGAAATGAATGGTAGTATTGGGGTTAGAATCTTTTCAAATAATTTAAATCCCTCCCATACAGGGTCGCAATAATATGCTTGTGTGTTCTCAATTTCCCAGCGTATATTGTTGATACCTAACTGGTTATGCTTGTGGAGATGGTATTAGTCTTAAAGTGCATAATGGACCCCACATGGAGTGATAGAAAGAATTTTGAAATTGAAACTGACTCATTGGAAAGCATGTCCCATGACCAAAATTCCTGTTGTCTAGTAGAAAAGTTTGACTATAATTTCTGGATTTGTTTGTCTTAGTTTGCATTCTAACATTTAAGTGAGCTGAGTCTACAAGACTATCAGACTGCCAGGTTTCAGGCTAATAACTAATTGATATGGTTGTTCTGCTCACTCTCGATTTTGGCTGGCTCCTTTGTAAGCTGTCTCAAAATCCAAACATTCTTCGTTGAGAGTGGTTGAGTATCCGTATCTCATTTTTTTTTCATTTGCTAGTAGTCAACAAAACTGCACTTGAAACTGTTGCTTACAAAATGCAGATGCCAGCAAGAAAAAATAAATAGTAGTGATGAAAATTGGACAACAGAATGCTTCAGTATTTTGCATGTTTCCCGGTAGCAGCATTAATAGATACCAGAGAGAAGATTTGAATTATTCCTTAACTGGGGAATGGTGCCTGACTTTAACATATATTAAGCAAATGGAAAGAAATATTAAGTTCTGAGAGTCCATATTGGAATTAACTTTGCAATCCTGTCAAGTAATATTTAGTACACTTTGAAAATCTGTTGCAATTAAGAACTTCAACAGATTTTATTTTCCACATAAGCATATTTAGATTTAGATTTTATTGTCATGTGCACTCGAGTACAGAAATACAGGAGTACAGTGAAAAATGTACAAAGTCACCATTCTCCGGCACCATCTTAATATGTAAAATGCAGAAGTATAAGAAATAGTCAGAAGAAAAGGAAATATGTAGATTACTTCCCACCTCTGTCAAGAGTTTTCGTAGCCAGATAATCAAAGCTACAAAGTCCATTCCTCAGTCTGCGAACACTCAGGTGCCCTGAGACTCCACATGCTGCCGTAGCCAGAATATTACCGCCACCACCGTCAAGAACCCAGGCCCAATCACACTGTTTGAAGAGACAATTTCCATAATTTTATGTAGAAACAGAAAAAATTCCTTTGTTCAGTGATAGAGTGTTAATAACCTCATGCAGGTCATTGGACTCGTATTATTAATTGTACAAACTGCCAGTGAATAATGCGATTCACTCCACTCTGATTGTACCATGTCATTCAAGTTGTGAGTCAAGCTGTGATATTTCAGAAGGATACCAGTTAGTTGCTTGTTCTTAAAATTTTGAAGTATATCATTACAATGGAAAATAACAATTCCAATATTTTGTGGTAACAATACTGTAAATGCATCTGGCTTTTGATTGCATGAAGGTTTCCACCGGTTTATTAAGTACAAAAGCATGAAAAATGGAACAGGATTTCTGAAATGTAATCACAGGAGTTGAGTTACAGTTACAGTTGATGTGTAACTGAAGTTTTTCCATGATGCTTACCAATAACCTAAAAAAAATGCGATAATTACCAAGCTTATTTACTGAAAGCTGTATTATTCCTTCTGGATGCTTTTGTTTATGTTTTCTAAAGGTTCGTGCAAATGCAATCTTTAGAACCCAACTCTTAAATCATTAGGCCATAAAATGCTAGAGCACATCAGCAGGACATTTGAGAAAAGTCAGATTATCTCCACACAAGCCAGCTACTTGTTCTGCTGTTCTACTTATTTTCTGTATTCTTTAACATTTCTCTTATTAATAATCATTTGCAATAGAAAAATCCACATTCTAAATACTTTCATTTATATAAATCTATATCCCTTTAAACTGTTGTTTGATTAATGTATGTTTGTACCTTGGTTTACTACTGCCTTTTCCAGTGTTTTGAATCTATCACTAACTGCTTGGTCTTCACTCCTCTTGAAGACATTTAATATATTACCCTTCATGTTTTTGTGCCTAAACAACAAGAACTGCTATTTGAAGGCACATCACTGGCTCAATGGGGCTTTAGGACACCCTGAGGCATAGACATATACAGCGCAGTAAAAGGTCCTTTAGCCCATCAAATCTGTGCCAGTCAAAAACAACCACCTCAGTATTCTTAACCTATTTTCCAGCTCTTGGCCCATAGCCTTGTACACCTTTGACAAAACAAATATGCTTCGAAATGCTTCTTATATGTTATGAGGGATCTTATCTCGACCACCTTTACAGCCAGTGAGTTCCAGATTTCTACCACCCTCTGAGTGAAAATATTGTTTCTCACATCTCTTTTAAATCTGTACTTCCAGTCATTGATCTCTCCATCCAAGGGAAAAGTTCCTTCCTCGGAACTACCTCCGCTCCTCATTATTTATACATCTCAATCATGTCCCCCTCAGTCTCCACTTCTCCAAAGAAACAATACCATCTATTCAATATTTCTTCATAACTAAAGCTTTCCAGCTCAGGCAACATCTTGGTAAGTCTTCTCTGCACCCTGTCCAGTGCTATCATATCCTGTCTATAATGTGGATTCCAAAATTGCATGCAATACTCTAGTTGTGGCATAACCTACAGTTCTAGCATAACATCCCTGCTCTTAAACTCTATGTCAGCTAATAAAGGCAAGTATCTCAATTATTTTTTTAACCACTTTATCTACTTGTCCTGCTACCTGAAGGAACTGGTGGACATGCACATCAAGGTCCTGCTGATCCATGGTGCTTCCCAGAATCCTACCATTCATCAAATTTTATCATCATGTCTTTCTTGTCCTGTCGCAGTGCATCACCTCACCCTTATCTTGAATGAATTCCGCTTGCCACTGATCAGGAGAGTCGATGTGTTGGGCATAAGCCTGAAACATTGACTCTCCTGCTCCTTGGATGCTGCCTGACCGGCTATATTTTCTAGCACCACATTCTTCGACGCTGATCTCCAGCATCTGCAGTCCTCAATTTCTTCTTGCCACTGATCAGCCCATCTGAATCCTCCTGTATTCTAAGTCTACCATCCTCACTATTTACCACACCACCGATTTTCATATCATCCACAAACTTACTGATTATTCCTCATACGCTCAAGTATAAATTGTTTCTATTGGCCACAAAGAGCCACCAGGAAAGGGCCCAACACTGATTCCTGCAAAACCTCACTGAACACATGCTTCCAGTCACAAAAGCACCCTTGATCATCACTCTCTGCTTCCTGCCACAGCCAATTCTGGATCCAATTTGTTGGATAAGGCTGAAGTTAACTGAAACTGATAAAAAGCTGAACAATCAAATGTTATGTGAATGGAATTATGCTGAATCAGTCAGGTCTGCTAAGAACAAAAACTGCAGAAAGTCAGTAACTGCTGTCTCTACCAGTTAAGGTACATCTTTGGGCAAAACATTCAGGATTGCTCAAGTTACTGGATAATTCCAAATAAGGCTCGTACTTGGCACAGAGACTTGTATATAAAGAGCCTGAAGAAATCCCTTTGTTCAGCAGCACTTCGAAGATTAACGTTGCAAAAGGTACCTTGCGTCAGGAGGCGTGGTGGAAGATGTTGAGCAGAGTTTCAGCTTGGCCAGCTGCCAACTTTCCTGGGTAATAATGTTTGGGTTTCATTACAGAAATCAGGGTAGTGTAAGGCAGTGATTGAGATATCTCTAGTAGTTAAAAGTGCATGTTATCCATTGAAGTGCTTCATAAATTAGTTGTGTTTTATGCAGCTTTAAATGCCTTCGTCTCTATATGTACTGCTGTCTCTCCAAGAAGGGCATCAAACTAGCTAAATTTCCTTGTATTCTATTAGTTCTCATCTTCTCTGATAGTCTCCCATGCGGGACCTTCTCAAAAGCCTTGCTGAGTCCAAGTATACTACGTTAAATGCAGTACTTTCATCTACACCCTTAATCATCTCTTCAAAAAATTTGATCAGGTTGGTCAGACAATTTGGTACTCCAATCACGCCTTCAACATTCCCTCCAGTCACAGATGGATAGTAAGAGCAGCATGTACCATCTGTACAATGCACAGCGGTACTCACTAAGTCTCCTCCGACAGCAACTTTAAAACCCGTGATCTCTACATTAGAAGGATAAGGACAACATATGCATGGGAAACATCACCAATTGCAAGTTTCCCTATAAGGCACACACATTTGGCCTGGAACTATAATAGCATTCCTCTACTGTCACTGATACAATATCCTTAACAGCACGGCGAGTATCCTACAGCTGAGGGCGACAGCAGTTCAAGGAGACAAATCACCACCATCTTCTTGAAGACATTTAAGGATTAAAAATAAATGCTGGCTCGTCCAACCACATTCACATGCCATAAATGATTTAAAAAATCATGCCAGACAGTCAGCAAATCGATGCAAACCCCACTACTACTGAGCACCACACCTTTGGAAGGATATAATGGCCTTGGAGTTAGAACAATTTAAGTTTACAAGAATGATTTCTGGCCTTCAGGGGTTATGTTATGAGAATAGGTTTTCTGTAAAATTTAGAAGATTAAGGGATCTCGTCAAACTCGTCAACAGGAAAAGACAGTAGATAAAGATAAACTACTTCCACTGGTTGGGAACTCAAGAACAAGGGGCATAGTCTGAGAGTTAGGCCCCGACCATTGGAGACATGTTCGGAAATACTTCTTCACACACAAGATGGTAGATGCTTGGAACACCCTTCCAGAAAGAGCAGTGATTTGATTTAGTTTGATTTATTGTGGTTAACATGTACCTAAGTACAGTGAAAAGCTTTGTGAGCAGTACAGGCAGATTATAGCAAACAAGGACATAGAGATCATAGGGTGCTTAGACACAGTGAGGCAAACAGGTTACAACTGCACAGGAGATGCTCAAAGCAAGATCAGTATTAGCAGCATCACATTATTTGAAGTTAGAAAGCCTATTTATCAGTCTAATAATGGCAGGGAAGAAGCTGTTCTTGAGCCTGTTAGTGTGTGTGTATTTTCATGCTTCGTATCTTCTGCCTGACGGAAGAGGTTTTAAGAGAGCATTACTAGGGTGGGAGGGATATTTGGTGATGTCAGCAGCCTTTCCTTGGCAATGAGAAGTGTAAATGGAGTCCATGATTGGGAGTTTCACTTCCATGATGGTCTAGGTTGTACATGCAATCTTATATAGTTTCTTATGGTCCTGGGCAGAGCAATTGCCACATTAGGCTGTTACACACTCAGATAGTATGCTTTCTTTGGTGCATCTGTCATTTTTGGTGAGGGTCCTTATGGGCATGCCAAATTTCCTAAACTGAGGAAGAAGAAACATTGCCTTCTTGGCTGTCACATCTATGTGGGAGGTCCAGGACAGGTTGTCAGAAATAATCACTCCTAGGAACTTGATGCTGCAGACCCTCTCCACCTGAGCTCCGTTGATGTAGATAGGGTCGTGTCCTCGTCCTTTCTTCCTGAAGTTAATGATCAGTTTCTTGATTTTACCAACATCGAGAGAGAGGTTGTTATCATTGCACCACGACACTAAGCTCTTTATCTCCTTTCTGTATTCTGGCTCATTGAGATATCTGTCCTACCACAGTGGTGGTGTCAGCAAACTTGTAGATGGTGTTCATTTGGAATTTGGCTACAGAGTCGTGGGTGTACAGGAAGTACAGTAGGGGTATGAGTATTAAGTATTATCATGGAGGAGGTGTAGTTGTCTGTTTTCACTGCAGTCTCTGGGTCAGGAAGCTGAGGATCCAGTTGATGAGGGGGAGTTGAGATTTAGATTCGGGGTCTGGAGATTAGTCTGTTAGGCATTATGATGTTGAAGGCTGAGCTATAGTTGATGAGTGGGAGTGTGATGTGGGTGTGCTTGTTATCCAGATGTTCCAGGAATGGTGTAGGGCTGGGGAATTGGCATCTGCTGTGGACGGTTTCGTCGGTATGCAGGGAATGGAGGTAAGTTGGGAGACTAGAGTTGATGTGGGCCATGACCAGCCTCTCGAAGCACTTCATGATTACGGATGTAAGATCTACTGGGCAATACCCCATTAAAGCACATTGCATGTAATATCTTTGTTTCTGTGATAGTGATCTTTTTGAAAGGGGTGTGGACTTCACCTTGTGGAACGGAGAGGTTGAAGATGTCAGTAAATACTTCCACCAGCTGGTTTGCACAGTATCTAAGTGCATGGCCGGGAACTCTGTATGGGCCCATCACTTTCCCTTGGTTAACTCTCGAGGTTGTTGGGGCAGATAACACTGCGCCACTGGCGTTTTGGCATAGAGAGCATTGAGCTCATCAGGGAGGGATGTATTTTTGTCCAGTAACTTATTCTGCAGTAGATGCTGAATCAGTTGTTAATTTTAAATCTGAGAGAGGTACATTTTTGTTAAGGACAGATATTAAGGGATATGGGTGAAATACCAGTATATGAAGTTAGGCCATAGAGCAGCCATGATCTCATTGAATGTTAGAATAGGCTTAAGAGGCTGAATGGCCTGTTCCTCTTCCTATGTTGTGTAAGGTTATGTGCTACCTTGCTCTCTTGTCAATAATTACAGTCTTCAGATGGAGCTTTGGTGTTCCGTTTGTTTTCCGTATTTTTACCGCTTTTCCTGTGACCAAAACTCATTATCTTTGATCTAAAATTTGTACTTGTTTATTGATCTCAGTGGCAGGCTATAGCATGATTAGACTAACAGTACTCCCGCCAATAGCAGTAATCTGCACATTGGATTGTACGTATTTATATTACAGTTAATTCGTGTATATATGTATTTACAGGTTAGAAAATAGATGGATCAGAAATAGGACTATACAATGCTATAACAGTAAAATAATCAATCATAAATGTCCTTTGAAATGTCCACAAGGGATTAATTATTCTTCTGAATCTTATGATAAAAAGGTAAACTGATATTTTCCTGCACACAAAGTCCAGATACTTAGCAGCAGGCAAAGCTTCCTTTTTTATCTCTCCAACAAAATCCTTTGTTGCTGACCACTTCCTTTGTTGTCAAAATTCAGAGGACTTTCAAACTGGAAATATTTTCATTTTTAAAGCAATTTCTTTTGATCTTACAACATCTTTTTGCAATTTCAGTAACTTCCTTAAAGCCTAGTTCATCCAGCATTGTGTTATTCACCTTCCCAAAGGTTGGCACACACAAGCACAACTGTGTAGTTGTGGAATTGCCTCTACTTTCTATTGTTGAATGTTAAAGACCTATAAGATATCGATGTGTAGAACTACAAAGACCCTTAGTAGATTAGATTAGATTAGATTCCCTACAGTATTGAAACAAGCCCTTCGACCCAGCAAGTCCACACCGACCCTCCGAAGAATAACCCACCCAGACCCATTCCCCTACCCTATACTTACCCCTGACTAATGCACCTAACACTATGGGGCAATTTAACATGGCCAATTCACCTGATCTGCACATCTTTGGATTGTGGGAGGAAACTGGAGCACCCGGAGGAAACCCACACAGACACGGGGAGAATGTGCAAACCCCACACAGACAGTCACCCGAGGCGGGAATCAAACCTGTGTCCCTGGTGCTGTGAGACAGCAGTGCTAACCACTGAGCCACAATGCTGCCCCAAATCATCTGCCTCTGCTTAAGTACTATACTGGCATCTCTCCATTTGCTGCTAAATCAAAAATAGTTTTTTTTTGTTATCAATGCTTTAAAAGGGTCCAAATAAATTTGCTAGGTAAAAGTATGTAGTAGGTTAATAGCTTTTTGATGCTCATTACTGACTCCTTAAATGTTCCTTAATTTCTAATGTTAAGCATTAAACACATAAAAACTATCATTTTCTATGAACTTGTTTCCCAAGTCTGAAGAGTGTATTGGGTCTTTTGACTATATGTCTAGCTCTCAGTAATTGTTCAGTTTAATGTTTATTGCTATTAGCTTCACCTTCCTTTGGACAGATTCCATTGTTTTAGTTTGGTAAGTGTTAGTTTTGCCAATTGTAATCAAACCATGATATTGTGCCAGGACTTTGCAATGTTCCCACTGCCACAACCAAACCCTAACACTACAGCACTTCAGATGATGCAAACCTTACGTAGTGTGATCACGAGCCATTACACCCCCCCCAAAAAAACAATTAAGACGTTACCTCTTCTGTTTGCTGTCAGGTGACTGGTGCTGCTGGTGGAAAGGAAGCCAGTGCTGCTTCCTGCTGACCACTCCACCAGGACCAATCAGCCTGGATTGAGATAGCTGTCCAGATCAGTGCAGTGTCCAGGGTGAAACACAATGTACAACGGTGCAGGAAGAAGTTTAGTGACCTTCTATACTCAGTAAGGCCACCATCTTTTCTTTGCTGCTTCTCACTGTCAGGACCCCACGGGAGACTGGTTAGCAAGGTTAGATTTCATGGAATACAGGGAGAACTAGCCATTTGGATTCAGAACTGGCTTGAACATAGAAGACAGAGGGTGGTGGTGGAGGGTTGTTTTTCAGACTGGAGACCTGTGACCAGTGAAGTGCCACAAGGGTCAGTTCGGTGTCCACTACTTTTTGTCATTTACATAAATTATTTGGATATGAGCATAAAAAGTATAGTTAGTAAGTTTGCAGCAAAATTGGAGGTGTAGTGGACAGTGAAGAAGGTTACCTCAGATTACAAGGGGATCTTAATCAAATGGGCCAAGGAATAGCAGATGAAGTTTGGAGGTGCTGCATTTTGGGAAAGCAGATCTTAACAGGACGTATACACTTAATGGTAAGGTCCTTGGGAGTGTTGCTGAACAAAGAGACCTTGGAGTGCAGGTTCACTCCATAGAGTCACAGGTAGATAGGATAATGAAGAAGGCGTTTGATATGCTTTCTTTTATTGGTCAGAGCATTGAGTACAGGAGTTGGGAGGTCATGTTGCGGCTGTACAGGATATTGGTTAGGCTGCTTTTAGAATATTATGTGCAATTCTGGTCTCCTTTCAATTGGAGGGATGTTGTGCAACTTGAAAAGGTTCAGAAAAGATTTACAAGGATGTTGCCAGGGTTGGAGGATTTGAGCTATAGGGAAAGGTTGAATCGGCTAGGGCTGTTTTCCCTGGAGCGTCAAAGGCTGAGGTGTAACCCTCTTAGAGGTTCATAAAATCATGAGAGGCATGGATGGGATAAATCGACAAAGTCTTTTCCCTGAGGTGGGGAGTCCAGAACTAGAGGGCATAGATTTAGCATGAGAGGGGAAAGATATAAAAGGGATCTAAGGGACAACTTTTCCACACAGAGAGTGGTGCATGTATGAAATGAGCTGCCAGAGGAAGTGGTGGAGGCTGGTACAATTGCAACATTTAAAAGGCATCTGGATGGATATATGAATAGGAGGGGTTTAGAGGGATATGGATCACGTGCTGGCAAATGAGACTAGATTATATTGGGATATCTGGTTGGCATGGATGATTGGACTGAAGGATCTGTTTCCGTGGTGTACATCTCTCTGACTTTATGACCACCAGTAACAATAACTCTACTACTGCACAAGCCTTTTACCATGGGTTATGGACTTCAGCTCTCACTATTGCATGGATCCAGTCCACTCCAACTCTAATCCATCTCATCTTCTGAGCCACCAAATATTTGCGGCCACTATGCTTCTCACTCATTCACTGGGGACACCTTGCCACTTCTCCCTGCTCCTGCATCGCTGTTAACTACTGTCCCATCAGGACTCAGCCCCTCCCTTTGTCTCACTGCAGGAAAATCTGGTCCACTGCTGGACTGATGAGTCCATAGCAACCTATCTGAGGTTTCTGCATGATTTGCATTTGACTTGCAGGACTGACTGTGACTAATCTTATAGATTGGAATTGGACAATGGTGGTGGCCAGCAGTACATTGCCCACACCACCCTGTGGAGCAGAAAATTTTACCCTGTTTATCCCAAACTGCAAATGATCTTTGTGGGTGTTCTGTTTTTGCATCCTAACATTTGACTTATTTTTGTAATTTAGATTTTGATAAACTTCTTTCTCAACCCTTAAACAATATTTACGGACACTGTTTCACAACCTCACTTCTTTTTCATTTGGAGACAGTGATAGTACTTTACATTTGAGGTAACCTAACATGCAAATCTTTTATTCTGCATCATATTTATTAATGCATTTCTGGTTGTGAAATACTACATATTCATTTTTTGTATTCAACTTCAATGTCTCATATAACTATTACTCGACCTGTCTTAGTCTCTTAGATCAGCATCCTTTCTCTTCGTACTTTGGTAAGTAACTTGGTGTTATTTGCAAACTTAGACATTCTGAATACAATACTTTTGAAGTTGTTCACAAATGTTCAAGACTAATCTTTTGGGGATATTATGGGTCACAGCTGCCCTATTATCCAACCAATTGATAATCCAATTTCCAACTTCATTTTGGATCCCATGAGCTTTCAGTTGAGTCATAGGTCTTCTGTGCAGAGCTTTTTATTTTGTATATTAGCTGGCATAACTGTGTACTGCTGGAGGCAACTGTAACAAAAACAGATGTCTTCTTAGATTTGACCCTGATGATTGTTGGGAACATCGAAAGACTCAAAATAACTCCTTCCAGGTATTAAAGAGGCAAATTAGAGATTTTCCACAGTCTGAAGCAAACTCTGATATCCAACATCAACTAATGTTAGTTCACAACATATTAGGGTGTCTGCACACAATGGACAGAGTAGCAAGCAATCTCATTCTGAGGAGGACAATTTTCCAGACAGGGGATACATAGAACATAGTGAATAGATACAGTGAATGAAGATTTCACACTGACATTCTTTGAGTTCTTCTGAATTGATACAATTGCTGAGGTGTGGCTGTACTAGCTCTTATTAATCATTTTCAATTATTTTTCTAAAAATGTTTTATTTGAACATTTGGAATCAATATAAGTATTATCTATGAAGATACTTTGGTGTAGTGAACGTAATTGTTTTCCTGAATTTGTTTTCCATAATTTACACTTTGCATTGTATTGTTTTGACATATATTAAACATAAACAGAAGAGAACTTTCCATTACTGAGATCATGTATGTATCAGCAAAAATTGTTTTTTCAATTCAATAAATGTATTCATAATCTAGGGTCTAGGTGAGAAATTTCAATTTAGATAAATATATCAACGATGGTGTAAAGAAAGCATGTTACTAGCCATAAAGAATCAGATGCAAAAAGTTAATGAAAAATTGAACTCCAAAAAGCTGCAGGCAATTTGGATGAACATATTGGCATTATGTAGAGTTAAATTTCGTATTTTTTAAAAAATTGACAATTAATGAGCTATTAAACAAAGCCATGGTGCTTAGGAACTGAGGTACACTTTAATTTTATCTACAGACATCAACAAGATTGCAACATTATAAAAACAAGTTTTGAGAAGATTTCTAGCTCAGGTTGAGGTTTTGGATGTAGGTTTTCTCACTGAGCTGAGCTGAAAGGTTCATTTCCAGATGTTTTGTTACCCTACTGGGTAACATCTTCAGTAGGCCTCAGGTGAAGTGATGCTGAACATTCCTGCTTTCTATTTATATGTTTGGGTTTCTTTGGGTTGGTGATGTTATTTCCTGTGGTGAAGTCACTTGCTGTTCCTTTTCTCAGGGGGTGGTAGATGGGGTCTAACTCGATGTGTTCGTTGATAGAGTTCCGGTTGGAATGCCATGCTTCTAGGAATCCTTGTGCATGTCTTTGTTTGGCTTGTCCTAGGATGGATGTGTTATCCCAGTCGAAGTGGTGTCCTTCCTCATCTGTATGTGAGGATACTAGTGAGAGAGGGTCATGTCTTTTTTAAAAATAAATAAGCCACCAGAATACATGAATACCAACTAGCCACAAAAAGTGAATTCAACACAGGAATTTTCCAATCATCTGGGACTTTCCCTGACTCCAGTGAATTTTGAAAGATCACAACCAACGCCTCCACTATTTCGTCAGCCACCTCCCTCAGGACTCTAGGATGTAGCCCATTGGGGCCAGGAGATTTATCAGTGTTTAGACCTTTTAGCTTTTTTAGCACTTTCTCCTTTGTAATGGCTACCATACTCAACTCTCCTCATAACTCTGCTTAAGTGTTGGGATATTACTCATGTCTTCCACTGTGAAGACTGACGCAAAGTACTTATTAAGTTCTTCAGCTATTTCCTTATCTCCCAGCACTAGCCTTCCTGCATCAATTTGGAGTGGCCCAATGTCTACTTTTGCCTCTCATTTGTTTCTTATGTATTGAAAGAAACTTTTACTATCCTTTCTAATATTATTGGCTAGCCTACCTTAATATTTGATCCTCTCCTTCCTTATTTCTCTCTTTGTTACCCTCTCTTTGTTTTTGTAGTCTTCCCAATCTTCTGGTTTCCCAGTGCTCTTGGCCACTTAATAGGCTCTCTCTTTTTCATTGATACATTTCCTGACTTCCTTTTTCAGCCATGGCTGTCTAATTCCTACTACATCATAATCATTCACGATGATTTGTGCCATTAATTCATCTACTTTGTTACGAATACTATGAGCATTCAGGTAAAGTGCCTTAATGCTAATTTTCTTATCCTCATGATTTCCAACATCTCTAGTAATATGTTCTAAGTTATCCTTCCTTTTTGCTTCATGCCTAGTCTGCCTTCAACTTAAATCTGCACACATGCTAATCTGCTGCTTATCTTTCTGCTTGACTCCATGCTCCCTGTCGCTTTCCCTTTCTCCCCCCCACCCCCATCCGCTGACTCACAAGTTTAATGTCCTAGTATTTATCCTTTTCGCTAGAACACCGGTTCCAGATTGGTTCCGGTGGAGACTATCCCATCGGTACAGATACCCCCCCCGGTTCCAAGACTAATGCCAACGGCCCATGAAATGGAATCCCTTTTTCCCACACCAATCTGATAGCCACGTATTTACTTCCCTAATTTTCTTCCCTATGCCAATTAGCATATGGATCGAGCAGTAATCCAGAGATTATGATCCTCAAGGACCTGTTCTTCAAGTAAAAACTGTGAAAAAATGTCAAAAGAAATAAATCAGCACTTGTACGGTATTGGAAAGTTAAAGGTAATCTATAAATATGCTTTTAAAGCTTGCAACATTAGTACTGATAGGGATACCACTGTTGAGGTCTTAAAATGCATAAACATGGATAAATCACCAAGAACTGATCAGGGGTACCCCACAACTTTGTGGGAAGCTAGGGAAATGATTGCTGGGCCCCTAGATGAGATACTTGTATCATCGATAACCACAGGTGAAGTTCTGGAAGACTAGAGATTGGCTAACATGGTGCCACTATTTAAGAAAGGTGGAACGGAAAAGCCAGGGAACTATAGACCGGTGAACCTGATATTAATGGTGCACAAGTTATTGGAGGGGATCCTGGGGGACAGCATTTACATGTATTTTGAAAGGTAAGGAATGATTAGGGATAGTAAACGTGGCTTTGTGGTTTTTATGTCTTACTGACTTGATTGAGTTTTTTGAAGAAGAGGATTGATGAAGGCAGAGCAGTAGGTGCGATCTATATGGACTTCAGTAAGGCGTTCGATAAGGTTCCTCATGGTTGACTTGTTGCAAGGTTAGATCACATGGAATCCAGGGAAAGCTAGCCATTTGGATACAGAACTGGCTCAAAGGTAAAAGGCAGAGAGTGGTAGTGGAGGGTTGCTGTTCAGACTGTAGGCCTGTGACCAGTGGTGAGCCACAAGGATCGGGTGCTGAGTCCACTGCTTTTTATCATTTGTATAAATGATGTGCATGTGAACATAGGGAGTATGGTTAGTGAGTTTGTAGAAGACACGAAAATTGGTGGTGGTGTTCACAGCAAAGAAGGTTACCTCAGAGTACAACGGGACCTTAATCAGATGGGCTGAGGAGTGGCAGATGGAATTTAATTTAAATAAATGTGAGGTGCTGCATTTTGGAAAGACAAATCAGGGCAGGGCTCATACACTTAATGGTAAGGTCCAGGGGAGTGTTGCTGAACAAAGAAACATTGTTCATAGTTCCTTGAAAGTGGAGTCACAGGTAGATAGGATAGTGAAGAAGGTGTTTGGTATGCTTGACTTTTTTTGGTCCAGGCATTGATTTTAAGAGTTCGGAGGTCATGTTGCGGTTGTACAAGATATTTGTTAGTCCACTTTTAAAATGCTGTGTTCAAAGCTGATCTTCCTGCCACAGGAAGGATGTTGTGAAGGGGTTTTACATAAATGATTTGGATGCGAGCATAAGAGGTACAGTTAGTAAGTTTGCAGATGACACCAAAATTGGAGGTGTAGTCGACAGCAAAGAGGGTTACCTCAGATTACAACAGAATCTGGACCGATGGGCCAATGGGCTGAGAAGTGGCAGATGGAGTTTAATTCAGATAAATGCGAAGTGCTGCATTTTGGGAAAGCAAATCTTAGCAGGACTTATACACTTAATGGTAAGNTGCAATTCTGGTCTCCTTCCTATCGGAAAGATGTTGTGAAACTTAAAAGGGTTCAGAAAAGATTTACAAGGATGTTGTCAGGGTTGGAGGATGTGAGCTACAGGAAGAGGCTGAACAGGCTAGGGCTGTTTTCCCCAGAGCGTCGGAGGCTGAGGGGTGACCTTATAGAGGTTTACAAAATGGGATTGGGGAGTCCAGAACTGGAGGGCATAGGTTGAGAGGGGAAAGATATAAAAGAGACCTAAGAGACCTCTGTTTTCACGCAGAGGGTGGTATGTGTATGGAATGAACTGCCAGAGAATGTGGTGGAGGCTCGTACAATTGCAACATCTAAGAGGCATTTGGATGGGTATATGAATAGAAAGGGTTTGGAGGGATATGGGCCCGGTGCTGGCAGGTGGGACTAGATTGGGTTGGGATATTTTCTTGGCATGGACGGGTTGGACCGAAGGGTCTGTTTCCATCCTGTATATCTCTATGACTCTATTTACAAGGATGTTTCCTGGCTTGGAGGGTTTGGGCTATTTGGAAAGGCAGAATAGGCTGGAGCATTGGAGGCTGAAGGATGACCTTATTGACATTTAAAAAGTCCTGAGGAACATGGGAAGGATGTCAAGCCACAGTCTTTTCCCCAGGGTATGGGAGTCCACAACTGGAGGCAATAGGTTTAAGGTGAGAAAGGAAAGATTTGAAAGGGACCGAAAGGCAACGTTTTCATGCACTGAGCTGCCAGACGAAGTGGTGGACAGACAGGAGGCTGGAAGAACACAGCAAGCCAGGCACCATCGGGAGGTGCAGAAGTTGACATTTTGGGTGTAGGGGGAGCTGCAGATAAAGCAGGTGGCGGGGGCAGGGTGGTGTAGTGGGGATAGGTGAAGAGAGGCAGAAGGTACAACCTAGTTTGAAAAGAGGAGGAATGAGTCCAGTTGGTGGCAGGGAGAAGTAGAAGGGAGGGGGAGGGGCTGGGAAAGGAGTCGGGGGATGGGATGGGAATTAATTCAAAATTGGAGAAATCAGTGTTGAGTCCTCTGGGCTGTTGGCTGCCCAGGTAGAAGATGAGGTGGTGTTCCTCCAATTTGCGGTTTGGTTTGTTGTGGCAATGGAGGAGGCCAAAGGTGGTCATGTCGGAAAGGAAGTGGAAAGGAGTATTCAAATAGGCGGTGACTGGGAGGTCCGGTCGACCCCGTGGGCTTTGTTGAGATACTCAGCGAACCATTCCCTAAGTTTACGTTTGGTCTCCCTCATGTAAAGAAGACCATATTGGGAACACTTGGTGCAGTAAAGTAGGTTGGAAGAGCGGCAAGCGAACCTCTGTCTCACCTGGAAGGACTGTTTGGGGCCCAGAATGGAGGTGAGGGGGTGTGGTGTACCAGCAGGTTGTGCATCTTTTCCAGTTGCAATGGAAGGTACCTGGGGGTTCAGGGGCATTGGTGGCGCAAACCAAGGACTGTCAAAAGCATCGGTCCTTGCGGAAGGCAGAGAGCACTGGGAAGAGGAAGATGTTCTTGGTGGTGGGGTCTAATTGGAGTTGGCGGAAGTGTTTAAGGATGATGTGTCGCATGTGGAGACTGGTGGGGTGGTAGGTGGTGGCAGATGCAATTGCAACATTTAAAAGGCATTTTGATGGGTACGTGAATAGGAAGGGTTTGGAGGGATATGAGCCAAATGCTGGAAAAATGGGACTAGATCAATTTACGATATCTGATCAGCATGGACAAGTTGGACTGAAGGGTGTGTTTCCATGCTGTAGAGCTCTATGACTCTGATTTCAAATAAAAGCCACCAATAAAAGTTTATTTATTCAGATTAGTTTACTTTTCCATTGTTTGTTATGCCAACTGGGAGCCAACATCTACATCCATCTTCTGTTTCATTGGCATATCTACCATTTGGTGCCATAACCAAGGCAGGTATGAGGGACTTGAATAAACTCAGTTGGGTCCATATTTTATGGATGTTTCAACTACAACTGAATATATTAATTATGTACTCTTTTACAAAAAAAAGACCAAAAATGTTGAAAAAACTTTAAATCAAAAGCCTTGTGAAGGAAAATTATAATAGTTTCACAAAGTTGGCCTGCATTTAGAAAATGATTTGGAAGTTTCCAGGCATCATTCTTGTTTGAAAGTATGTCATATTTTAAAACAATCATCTTATTGTTTTAAGTTTGTTGCAACTGGAAAGAGTTAAATCTTTTAATTTCCCTCCATATTCAGTCTCACACTAACACACATTCTACAAATAATCTAGATGCAGTTATGAGAATCTGGAAGATTGTGAACGTCCCCTAAACCTACACATTGCAGATAAAGAACTACCACATTGGTTAATGGGCAGTAGCTATGACTCTGCAATTTTTTCCATAAGAATTGTTCCTCGAATTTAAAATGTTTGGTCTAATCCTAAAAGTGGATATGTAGTTAAGATTTTAACCAAACACTTGCTTAGGAAGTGCATTCAATTCCATGTCAGCAAACAGAATGGCATGACAACCTAACCTGCTTTACATCTAAAGTAACAATACTTTGTATATTAAGTTACAATCCATCCATTAGTCAAAAAAAAAGCAGACTTTTCCATGTAATCAGTTCAGTAGAAATGCCAGTTCATTAAATCCTTTTGTGCTATTTCCCCTTATCCTACAGAATGTCATCTCCTGGATACAAGCCTGACTGTAATCTTTAACAGAGTGGTTAAAGTATGTATGTCCTACATCTCCATTGACAAAGATGCTGAAATGAAATGATTAACATGACAAAGATGTTCTTATAAACACTACTCCATGACAACGACTGTTAACTGTTTTGACAATGACAAAGCAATTCTGGATCCAGCACCAAAATAATACAAGTTGAGAATTTTTCACTGTTCTCAGAATGCAATACTTAGGTAGTCTTACTTTGTATAACATATTAATGGTATAATTCTGGTGTCTGGTGCTGGGTATTTACTAATGCTCAGAACATGAATTTCAGGAAAAATGCACAGCAAATGCTAAATTTGTTTGTTTTTCGTTATTGCATACTCAAACAAACGTGGAATATTTCCGTGCAGTATTCAAATGATTGCAGTAGTTTTAGCTAAGCTTTTTGATGTCAGCATCAAAATAACATTTGCATATAAATCCTTCATTCATCTCTTGTTTTTTAAAAGATTATGGTCAACCTGAGATCAATACTTTGAGCTTCTTACAGGTCTCCATAAAACATTCAAAATTACTTTACAGAAATTATTTGAAATGGAATGAATTATTTATCCATTTGTACTGACTTTTTTTTGTTTTACATGCTAGAAATAATTTCTGTACTGCTTTCCTTACTCTGCTTCTTGTAGTATTGTTTGTTACACCTGCTCATCCCACCTCCATGCAGCTGTTGCCTTACAATCTGACCTTTTTTTTCAGACTTTTGCCAGCACATAAACTTGGACGTGATCTGCTGATGACTGATATTCAAGACATTGAAGATGGTGAAGCCTTAGATAGTCTGATTGCTTTACAAAACTGTAAAGCAGATGATGGATTGATGAGAAACAGTTTTGCGTGTCTGAACCCTGTTCCTACCCCAAAACAGGACACTAGAAATCAAGAAGGACTATCAAACATATCAGACTCACTGGAAGATCTAAATTCCATCAGAAGAACTGAAGGTACAAGTGCTTATCATGGAGAAGATATGGAACATGTGCCCATTAACCCCTGCAGCATGTTGGGTGGGAGTGGGAACTTGGAAGAAAATTTCAGCGTCGCCTCCCAGCAAATGCCTCTGCATATTGTCTGGCCCCATAGGTGGTAAGTAATAGACATTTGAGATAATCTAGCAAGTTAGTTCTCCTCTGCCTTTCACCAACCTATTCTAAATGTTATCATTGACAATGTCCAATCTTGTAAGATCTTCTAATCAGAGCAGAATCTACTGGTCAGATAACTGTCACCATTTTTGTGCTTGAAGTTCAGCTTTCAGTGCTGTTGGGGACACCTAAATTGGGATTAAGGGGGTTTGCAGTGGGGCTAGAAACACAGCTGATGATTTTCTAATGGTGGACATGAACATTTTGTTCCAGTTATCTCTTAGCCTGTTTAATCTGCATATAGCCTGATTAGAATTCACTTCATTCTAGATTATGAGTAATTTTTAAGAGAAGCTTGTTGTGGGTGTTGTTGGGGAGAGATCAGTAGGTCAGGTGTTCATTGAGCAACTATTTGCAGGTGAAGTAATAAGTATGCACACTGACAAAGTAAATTGTTTTAATACAGATTTGACTTGCAGTATGTTAAAACTCCAGAAGCTTTCAAAGCTGATCTGCAGCAGCTGGTATCTAAAAGGATTTTCATCTTTGACTCCAGGGCTTTTAGAACCAAAATGTGACATTTCTGGTGATATAGCATAAAGCTTTAGCAGGAAAGAATTGCCCTAAAACTAGTTTACCAATTATGTTATCATGTAATTTATTTATTGTAAAAGTTAATGTTTTTGTATTTTCCATTTTCAATGATACCAAGCTGTGAAATGTTCAAATTGTACTCACAATCTTGATCCATGATAAATATATTAGCCCATACTTTGTATTTATGGTTCAGAATTTTAATCTCTACAACTAGAGTGAAGGCAAGCAGTTCCAGAAATAAAATTAATATGTCCTTAAATAACAATGGAGATGCAGAGGTTACTGAGAGAAAAGTATATGTTTCAGGCAGTCTTTGAATTCAAAGGAGTGCATTAATTTTTAGTAGCACTTCAGGATATCCGGTATAATTTTAGAAAAGTGAACTTAATTTGGTATGAGTTATTTATATTGTGGTTTTATCAAATGATCTAATCAGAGATAGATATTTTATGTGGAGATTAACATATAGAATAAAATTGCCCATCACCAATCAACATTGCTATCATTTTCTCTGCATTTTTACATAAAAACCAACGAAGTCAATATACTTTTGAGAATTTTAGAAAAGAAACAAGCAAGAAGCACAAAAAATGACAAAAATATCAACCTAAGCTGTTTGTTGCCTTTCCCTAAGTGAGCTATGTCAGCTTTCTTGGCCCACATCTGATAGATATTTGTTGTATAGACAGCAAAAAAAAATCAAACTCTAATACTATTGTGTGCACATAACCATCTGTCACCAGTAGCCTGGAGATGAGAGGAAGATTACGAGGAATAAACATTGAGCTGCAGAGCATTGGTAAAGCCTTCAGGCAAAAACTCTTGTGGGGACATCAAAGACATTCTAATTCCAAGGCAGTCAAGGATTACAGTTTGTAACCTATGCTGACAACAGATAAATGGCAGGCAATATTGTGCTTGAGCTGTTGGGTCTTGCATGGAGTATTGATGATGATGTTATCTTGCGGGATGGACTCTGTTGGGATAATTTCATGATAAAACACTTCAAATGCCACCCGGTTCTGTGCACTTGCTGGTTGGTTACTTTAATGTCAGGTTTGTTAATTAAGGGATACAAGAGACCAGAAACGGGAGGAGGAGAGAATTTGTAGATTTAATCAGAAAGTTGCTGTTGAAGAGAGGGATATGTATATGTGTGTGTGTGTAATTAAAAAAGGACAAGAAAATAAATTAAAAAGCAAATATGTTTGCAATATTCAAAAATTGACTTGAGAAAATTGCCTTTTTTTTATATATACATCTGTATTTTCTTAATTTCTCTTTTATCCTTCACCTGCACCTTCACCCACATTACTGCTCTCTCCTCTTTCCGCTCGTGGCTTGAGAGACATTTATTCAAAAAGTGAGGAAAGGCAGTGCTGCTTATGTTACCATTTCCATGGCAACAGATTTATTTATTAGGACCTGAGATGACATGTGTTAATGTACCACATACCTGCTGATCGGCAAACTCTTCTATTTCAGCTTGAGTTGACAATTAAGTCCTGGACAGATACAGCCAGGGGTTAATGTTACTCATTAGGAGAACTAGGTCATTACTGGGAGATCAAGGCACTTAAGACAGCATGGGGGAAAAATACTAAATTCAGCATCTTGGTGAATGCAGCTCATACATTAATTAACCTCGCTTTCCTTGGTGAAAAATTCTGTTATCATACATGTGCACTACCGTACACCAATTAATTGCAAAAGCTAGTTTACCATCATCCCTTCAGTTGTCTTTTCTTCCTGCACGGGAGTTCCATTATTTCCTGCAAAATTCTAATGTCTATATGATGAGTAAAAAGGGTATTAAAATTAAGAAGGGAATCATCATGGAAATCAGCTTTACCACAGGGAATGGACAAATAAGAGCTTCTCAAATTAAAATAAATAAGCTCTGTTAATACCACACCTTAGGAGCCTAATATGGACCCCTCAGAAATGGTATAGTTGGAGGTGCCGCTTTTGATTATTATTAAAATGTAACATAGACATTTGACCTTCAGCAAAAAGCTTTTGTAGTCTAAATCCACGGTCCTTGTAAATGGTGATGTTCCTGCTGCACACAAAAGAATTAGTTTCATATTTATAAAGCAGATTATACAATGAGTTTGGACTAACCTTCCAGACTATATGATTACATTTACTCCTGCACAAGTGTGTTTGCACAAACATGTACATCCAGGTTGTTCTGCCAAAACACACGTTTCGTTGACGCGAATTCACTGTAATGCGATTGGCAAACTTTTAAAGCGTGTTGACTGTAACATAATTACATCGCCAACCCTTTAAGCGCTGTTTCTAAAGCGCAATTACTCTCTGATGCAGGTTTGCACAAGAAGACAACCCGTCGTGTTAATAGAAGAACTACCTGTATATAAAATGTAAATGATTATCTAATGCGCTGTGCACAAAAAGCAAGTTGTGTATTTAACTTTCATTTAGAAAGCTCTACTGTTGGAGATTTCTTTTGAAATCAAAGTTCACTGTCCCAATATGTTATAGATTTAGGATGTTTGGAAAGTTTGCTACAATCAACAATGGATGCATGTGGCAAACCAGACAGATGGCACTCTGAGAGTTAACCTGAACTTCATGTGTCTTGGACAAGTGCTAAAATAAAGAGAGTTAATATGTTCTGATTGCAGGATTGATTAATGTTATGGTAGAGAACTACACAATAAAACTGTGAATCCATCCTACACTAATTAGCACTTGAATAAAAATATCACCAAGGTAAAAAATTCTATTGAAACCCAGTATTTGTAATTAAAAGGGGTGCTGTTTTATTGGAGTCATCTTTTCTTAAAAGTAATCTGCAAGAATGTTATGTTGCTAAATTATTGTTTTGCCTTTTTTATTCCATATTTGTCATAAACTCTGTCATTTGATAGGATTCCTCTGCACTTTATCCTCACGATTTTGTGTAAATTAAAATAGTAAACTTTTTGTACCAGTGTTGATTCAACAAGAGTAATGGTTGCTGGAGCTAGAAAATATTGATGTTAAATATGCATAACTGGTATCAGCCAGCATGAATCATTCTGGTCACTAAAAGCCTAGACAGCCTTGTTAAGTAGCCCAGGACTATCGAAAGGCTATTTTGTATTCATAGTCTGATATAACATTTTTGAATTGCCTTCAATGTTAACTTTATTACAGCATCTAATTTAACTCTGAATGTGCAGTAGAGAAATGTGGCAGAGAGAATTCTGACTTTTTTTTTGAAAAAGGGGTTTTGGGTTAAAGTATTGAACTTGGAAGATGAAATTTGACTATGTCATTAAGAGGACTGCTGAGTCACTATTGGCCCATTTTGCATCAACAATTGTATCTCCTTGATTTCTTTACATTTTTGATATTTGAAAAAAAAATTATCGAATTATAATTAATCTTAACATTTCAATTCTTTTCTGTGATTTACTTTATGGGAGGGTGGTCAGGCAGAGGGGAGAATTAAAAAAAAAAGATAATCCTGATGACTTCATAAGAGGCACCAAGGTGGAGGAGTTACTGAGCTTGGCAGTGTGAGGGAGCTAAATTAACATCAGCAAAAATGCAGTCATTAGTGCAGGGTGCTTCAGCAATCTTGTCATTTCAACTATGTGTACTAAGTTCTCTCCCTCACAGTGGCAACTCATACCTTCTTTTAAACAATCATTCCAGTATTGTTGTGAATGCATAATACTAGTGTATTTATATTACAAACAAAATAATATATGTAAAGCATTAGATGTCATTCTTGTTAACTGAGCCGTCTGGTGAGTGTCCTTTCAAAAGGTTAAAAATAGAAATCATCCTGCTAGCGCTCCAAAGTAAGAGACTTGAACCTGAATGGCTGAGGTATTTTTAACACTGTGTTCAGAATTATGATTTGTCATGAATTATGACAAAGTGAGTGGCTCTGATTTAACTTGTAAATTCCATTTATGATTCGCAACTCTGTTTTATTTCAAGGGAACATGACAAGGACCCTGAGTTGTTCTTCAATACACTACTGAAGCTAAAGGAAAATGGGCTAACTTTTAAAGTATCTGTCCTTGGCGAGACCTTTATGGAAGTACCAGGTATTGCTTCTGTAATGAGTAAAAGATCTCAGTTAGTAGCACTCCCACCAACATCCCCCCCACCCCTAAAACTCCCCTGGCCAACAAATTTTAGCACCTTTTTGTGTTATAAAAGCCTCTTTCGATTTCACAACCCTTTTTGTTGTTGTTGAGCATTTTCTTTCCACTTCTAAATGCCTGGAGTGAGCATCATTCATGGATCATTACTTTCCAAAGAAATTTAAGCATGGAATGCCATTTAATTTTTCCGAATGCAGTCCGTCATTAGGAAACTTAGCTGTCACAGTGATGCCATTTTTGGTGTGATGTTTTTGTTGCCTCATTTCTTTTAATTTTATCTCCATTAGCTTAATTCTTTTTTAATATTTTCATTTAACGAACTTTACAGTCCATTTTGTTTCACTGTCTGCTAAGCGAGTTTTATGAAGCAGACAGTTGGCTTTTCGTAGGGGGAGGATGTCGAGGCGGGCCTTGCTTCTGTCAGCTTTTGCACCTCAGCATTTGGTTCTGCTTCCTTGCCTTGATTATACAAGCAAACAACTCTGAGAAGTTCTATAAAATAAGCAGAAGCTAATTAACCTGAACTTCAGACGAGGCAAAGCTGACATATGAGTTAATTTTGCACCATATTGAATTGTTGAATTTTTTTCTCTCATTAAAGACATCTTTGCTGAAGCCAGAAGGGAATTGGCTTCCTCTGTTGTACACTGGGGCTACCAAAGCAGTAAAGACGACTACCTCAAAGTTCTGTGCATGGCAGACATTGTCATCTCAACAGCAAAACACGAATTCTTTGGAGTGGCAATGTGAGTGTTTCTTTATTAGTTAATGCTAATTACTGTCAACTGAAATGCAGATCTCCCCAAACATTTGAGACAGAAATGATTTCCTTAGAAATCAATTTGCCAGCTTCCCTGTTTCTTTGAAATTAAAGCGACTGTCACGCTATTTTGTTTTGTAAATATAGAAAAAGGAGTCACAAAGCATGAAAAAAATCTGAAAAAATAATTTTTCATCCATCATTCTATGTATGGTCTTTTTGTAGCATTTATGATTTGTGGTGTATCTCATGTACATTTTTAACATGTCGTTGGTAATGTAACATAAAATATGGGTTACAATAGCTCACTGTGAGGATCATTTTAATCTGATCTGCTTAGTATAACAACATTAGCATTTTCATTTAATTAAAGCATCCTGAATACAGCCATGTTTTAATCATACAGCTTTTATTTACTCTCCTTTTGTGTCATTAATAATTAACATTTTCTTTAACTTAACAGAAGTGAAAAATAATTATAAGATCATATTCCGAGAATTTCAATGGTTTTGAGAAAGGTACTATCAATAAGTAGCATTTTACTTTCCAACCTAAGTTAGGTCTTGTAGAGCTATGTTATCAGCATAATCACTTAAAAAGAAATAACATTCCACATATCAGAATGATGACTGCTGGACAATGTGACTGTCTGCAGTGAAATAATTCAGTGAACAAAAATGATCAGCTAATTAAATATAGGATCAGAATCCCAATAACTATTTGCCAATAAATTACAGGAATTCAAGGGATCTTTATATTAAGATTCATAGACTTAGCACTCTGGAAAATAAAGGTCACATTGTTGCTTTCTTGACACACAATCAATATTAACTCATTCAGCAGAAAAATATCTGCATGTCTAGAGATACATACTATTAATGTAGCATCTGAGCAGGTAAAGGAATTGGTAAGAGCCAAACAGTTTTTTTGGACGCCAATTTAATTAACTATGGCAATACAGATTAAGATGTGATAAAGTTGTTTAGTTTAAACAGCAGGTAAGGAGTTGTCCCTCATGCTCCCCTCAGTCTCCTCTCCATGAATGCATACTGTTATTGACATGGTTGCCATCAGCAGTTTCACACATGCACTCAGACATAAAACCATTAAAACATTGAAATAGTAGTGAATATTGCCCTGCAGCTCATTACAACCATATTACCTGTGAGAGGAATTGGCTCGGTTTTTGTTGGCTTGTTTCATACTGTATTTTATTTATCTGTGTGACACCTGATAATTCAACTGCAAAAATTTCGATTGAGCATTAGGTCTTAGCTATAACCACAGGTCACATCAGAGTGCAATGCTGAATATTAATCATCGAGCTATGTGGCAAAATAAAATACGTAAAATAAAATCTAATTAGACAGCTTGAAATAAAAAATGAAAATATTGAAAAATTATTATAATGTGCATATTTTATAACATCAACATGTGGCTCAGGTGTAGTAATTTAGTAACTAAACTATTCCTCATTTAATATCCCTGAACTCACTTTGTTGTTTATTTCCCCAGAAACCACTTCTCTCAGTTATATATCCTATCCAATTGTTATTCTTTTTCATCTTTCAGATAATTCTTTTCTTTTTAAATTGTCTTTCATACACATGATATATATGATTGTTGTAAAAACAAATTATGGAAGCATGCTTGTTGATGCAAGAGGAATTGGCTAATTAAACTTTAACCAGTGCCAACAAAATAATTAATAAGTAGAAAGTATCTTCAAATGCTTTTCACAGGATGAGTTGCATTCTGATTTTATTCCCTGACCCTTTCATTGTCAACTCTCCTTAAATGCTGTGAGGATAATCTCCTGTTATCATCCCAGAAAATTTGCAAGACACTAATCCTGGGTCTGTACTTTTCACCACTGAGGACTTAAATTTGAACTTCGTAAGGAATAGTGGTGATGATGGTTCCAAATGAGTTGCAACCTTATTAAATACATAATAGTCATGAAAATCTGTGACTGACTGGTAAATATTTAGCAGTTTCAGTTGTAACAGATTCATTGTATTGATACAGTAGATTTTTTTCCTTGAGCTGTATTGCTGTGATAATAAAGTCTGCTGTGAAGTTTACTATAATGCAAAGCCAAGCAATGAGACGGATTTTGGAATCATAAAGCCATAAATTTTGCATATCTGTGGAAGTATATTTGTTGCTCCAACCATGAGATCTGCATATGAAGCCCCTCTTTCAGCTGTGCCTTTGGCCAAATGCTGACGGTCTATATAATTGTATCCAATCATCCATTGTCCAATGGTCTTGTCCAAATGCCATTGCCTCTAGAATTTCAGACTAAATCCTTCCGAAATAGCATTTTGCATATTGAGAACCTCAGTTTCTCAGTGTTATAAGCACATAGTTTATCAAAACAGCTGGTAATTCTGCTCCAAAATACAAAGCCATTTTATTTTGGGGTTTAACATGTAATGAAGCTTTTAGCTCATGTGGAAGATCAAATGCCTTTGCCAAAGTGATTTTTTTCTTAAAAAGAGTACTCTGAAATTTCATATTTTGAAAGCTTAAAATTAAATAACCCAAGATTCTGCATTAACATTCAAGTCTCATTGATGTGCATTTTGATGCACCTTAACATTTTATACTTTCTTTCAGAGGAAGATGTTCTTCTGAACTTTAGTGGGAGTTGAGTAGAACTCAAACGCTCATCCAACATTATCTAAGTTAATGAGATTTGACTGCACTGTCAAAGTAGAGAGTCATGTTTGAAACATGCATTAACTAAATAGAGTCATGTTTGAAACATCATTACAATTAAATTTGATATACAACCTGATATTAAAAAGTAATATCAAATGCAAGATGTGCTTGACAGGAATAAGACCAGTTTTAAGCAACATTAAAAGTTGCATTAAAATGACATATTGGCCTCCATTGTTCATTAGATTCAATTTTCTTTTGAAATTTAAACCTCTTTATTGCTGGAACTGGTTACAACCTAATGTACAGGCATTGTTGTTGTGATATTTGTCACTTACGTTTAGTTAAAAAAAAAGACAACCAAAATTCATGGATCAAATGGCAAACTTTAAAGCTGTTCTCTCACAGCAGAAAATCTGCATATTTGAAAGTCCCTCTATTTTCTGGATCAAACGTGAATCTTATAAACAAAATGACACTATCATGGATCTTCATAATATTTTTGCAATTCATTTCTCAGAGTTTATTTTGGTAACAGAAAGACATCTGAGGTAATGAGGTTACATTGAAAATGGGTTGGCTGCATGTTAGTGCAAGTCTTCAACACATGTAAAGGGTATACTGTCTTGAGTATAAATTTATGTGGTATTACGATCGCAGCTGATGTTATGACAAGAAAAGTTACATCCCGTATTGAAATTGAAATTGGAAAAGTTTATCAATTTTTCTTCCAATTTCCACCCCACTCTCACCTTAATCTGGCCCATCTCTGATTGTTCCCTTCCCTTCCTTGTCATCTCTGTTTCCGTTTCTGCAGATAGGCTAGCCACAATATCTACTACAAACCAACTGACTCCAGTTACCTTGACTATACAATATCACACTCTCCTTCCTGCAAAGACTCTATTCCAGTCTCCCAATTCCTTCATCTCAGTTGCATCAGTTCTGATTGTGCCAACTTCAAAAATGGGGCATCCAAAATACCCATCTCAGCCAAGGATTCCCCTTAGTTTAGTGGGCCCTTAGCTGAGTCTGACCAAGCTCCCACATTTTGGCACTCATTCCCCCTCTCTCCCTTCCCACAACATCAGTAGGGTCTGTCTTGTCCTTACCTCCCATTCTTATCAGCATCCACATCCAGTGGATCATTAGCCACCATTTCCACAAGATCCATATTACTCTTCCTTCTTTTGTAGACTTCCACAAGGACTGTTCTTTCCAGTATGCCTAGTCCTCTCCTCCTCCACGTCCAACATCACCCCACAGCACCTTTCCCTGTATCCCCAGAAGATATAACACCTGCATACTTAGTTCCTCCCTCCTCAGTATTCCAGGTGAAGCAACACTTTACCTCATAGAGTCATACAACATGGAAACAGACCCGTCTGTTCAGCCCATCAATGCCAAATAGATATCGTAAATTAATCTAGTCCCATTTGTCAGCGTTTGGCCCATATCCCTGCAAACTCTTCCTGATGTCTTTTCTGTGTTGTCATTGTACCAGCTCCATTACTTGCTCTGGCAGCTCATTCCATACATGCATCCACTCTGTGTGAAAAAGTTGCCTCTTGGGTCCCTTTTAAACCTTTCCCCTCTCACCTTAAACCTATGTCTTCTAGTTTTGGACTCCCCTCCCTGGGGAAAAGATCTTGACTATTCACTCCATCCATGCCCCTAATGATTTTATAAACTTCTACTAATCTAGTTAATTGTATTCGCTACTCACAATGTGGTCTCCTCTGTTTTGGGGAAATGCAGTTTAGACTGGGTGACCACTTCACAGAACACATACATTCTGTCCACAAAAAAAGATCCTCAGCTTCCAGTTGCCTGCCACTTCAATACACCACCTTATTCCCTGGCCAACATCTCTGTCTCAGGCTTGCTCCAGTGCTCCAACAAAGCTCAATGTAAGCTGGAAAAACAGCACCTCATTTTCTACTCAAAATCGGGTCTCAATGTCAAGTTCTACAATTTTAGGGCGTGAGCACACTTCCCCATGCTTTCCCCACCCCCAACACACTAGGCCTTGTTATCACATGGTCTCCTATTACATACAACCCATTGTTGGCCACCAACAGTCCCTATTTGCAGCTATTCATTATCCTAGGCTGACTGCTATCCACCTCTTTGTCTGCCTAACTGTTTTTTCACTTCTGGGATCTATCTCCACCATGTTTACTCCTTACCCTCCCTCCCTTATCTGCAAAAAAAAAAAATTTTCCAGCCACCATCAGTTCTAAAGAAGGGTCACTGGACCTGAAATGTTAAATCTGCTTTATCTCCACAGATGCTGCTAAACTTGCTGAGTTTTTCCAGCAATTTCTGTTTTCGTTTCTCATCCCATACTGAAATGTAGCTTGACAGATCCTATTTTGTTTTATTTTGGTTTTAATTAAGCAATCTCTTCTGCAGATTTTTCTTTCACAATAAAGTGAGGTTATTAACAAAAAGGAGTGAGGTGTCAGTGGGGGAGCACTTTGGGCCAGTGACCATAATTCTATTCGTTTTAAAATAGTAATGGAAAAGGATAGACCAGATCTAAAAGTTGAAGTTCTAAATTGGGGAAAGGCCAATTTTGACGGTATTAGGCAAGAACTTTTGAAA
>NC_057716.1:81629097-81639355 GCF_004010195.1 Chiloscyllium plagiosum | reverse complement strand
TGTCCCTGCTGCTTCCGGTTGTCAGTTTCAGCTGTCTGCTGTAGTGGCCGGTATATTGGGTCCAGGTCTATGTGTTTGTTGATGGAGTTTGTGGATGAGTGCCATGCTTCTAGGAATTCCCTGGCTGTTCTTTGTTTCGCTTGCCCTATAATGGTAGTGTTGTCCCAGTCGAATTCATGTTGCTTGTCGTCTGCCACGTAGACAACAAGCAACATGAATTTGACTGGGACAACACTACCATTATAGGGCAAGCGAAACAAAGAACAGCCGGGGAATTCCTAGAAGCATGGCACTCATTCACAAACTCCATCAACAAACACATCGACCTGGACCCAATATACCGGCCACTACAGCGGACAACTGAAACTGACAACCGGAAGTGGCAGGGACAAGCCACCTATAAATGCCGGAGGAAACACCACAGAAGCGCTTCACAGGAGGCTCCCAAGCACTGAGGATGTCACCTAGACAGGGGACGAAACGTTTGCAACAAAAACTTCCAGCTTGGCGAACAGAACCACAGCAGCTAGAGAAGTAATTGCTGGGTCTCTTGCTGAGATATTCGTATTATCGATGGTCACACGTGAGGTGCCGGAAGACTGGAGGTTGGCAAACGTGGTGCCACTGTTTAAGAAGGGCGGTAACGACAAGCCAGGGAACTATAGACCAGTGAGCCTGACCTCGGTGGTGGGCAAGTTGTTGGAGGGAATCCTGAGGGACAGGATGTACGTGTTTTTGGAAAGGCAAGGACTGATTAGGGATAGTCAACATGGCTTTGTGCGTGGGAAATCATGTCTCACAAACTTGATTGTGGCAGGTGGGACTAGATTGGGTTTGGATATCTGGCCGGCATGGACGGGTTGGACCGAAGGGTCTGTTTCCTTGCTGTACATTTCTATGACTCTGAGTGAAGCTAAAATAGAATAAACCAATTTGACCACTTCTAATACAAATTCAAGGATTTTTAAACACACAAGCAAAATATAATTACATTAATTCTAAAACACTCCTTCATAAAGTAAGAAGAAAAACAACTTTTGTATAGTGCCCAAAACATGCCCATGGTACAGTATCTAAAACACTGCTTGGACAGTACTCACAGAAAAGTCCCTGCGACACCTTGATAGGTTTTCAACTTCAGGCTAGCTGCAGTTCTAGTCTTATTTTGGAACTATATCTAAACCTTTCAAAATTTTCAACTGCTAACAAATGTCTTCCTATTCTTCTCCAATCTACCCAGCAACTGCAATTCCTCTTCTCTGTAAACACCGTCATTAATCTTTTTTTCTGAATCTCGTCCAAAGTGTCCATGACCTTCTTAAAACATGGTGCCAAGAATTAAACTCGATTGGTTGGATTTTATGAGCGATCTATGAGTGGGAACTCAGGTGGGTAAACTGTAAAGTAGGTCATAGTACTGTGGGTGTGTGCCTGATATGGCCCAACCTCACTTGCACGGCTGCAATTTTACATTCTCTGATGAAGAGCTTATGCCCGAGACGGCGATTTTCCTGCTCCTTGAATGCTGTCTGAACTGCTGTGCTTTTCTGATGTCACACTTTTCAACTCCGATCTCCAGCATCTACAATCCTCACTTTCTCTCTGTAGTTTTACAGATGGAGGATGTGCCATCAGTCAATTCCTTCTCCTGCCAGGGTTTTGTTCCTTTGTTTCTCAGATTTAACTCTTTGTGGTAGAAGCATGTGCTCATCATCTAACGCAGCAATTCTGATGTGAGCCTGCAGGCTGCTGGTTAGTGAAAGGAGTCAAGATCAACTGGAGCACCCTAACTACCTTCTGACAGTTATTCCTCTTTGCCCATCTTCCTCCCTTCCCCTCTCCTACTAGACTGGGGCAAAAGCAAAAAATGCTGGAGAAACTCAACAGATCTGACAGTCTGTTCACTTTCGAGTTCAATATAGCTTCATAACTGTACTTCGATTTCCAGAAGGCACTTGATAAGGTGCAACATAAAAGTTTTTTGAGGAAAAATATAAGCTCATGTGTATGGAGTAACATATCGGCATGGCCAGAGGAAGGGCTAGCTAGGAAACAGAGCAGACATAAATGGATCACTTTCTCATTGGTGAGATGTAATGAGTGGTCTGCCACAGGGATTATTGCTGGGGTTTCAACTTTATTTAGTTTATATAAATGACTTAGGTGAAGGGATTGAGGCTAATATTGCTTATTTTCCAGATGATGCAAAGATAGAGAAGTAAATTGTGAAAAGGATGCAGGATGGTTACAAAGGGATGTGGGTAGATTAAGTGAAAGGCCAAAGATCTGGCAAATGGTGTATGAACTTAGGAAAATGCTAATAGAATATTATTTGTTGCAAAGGGAATTGAATACAAAAGTAGGGAGGTTAGAATTCAGTTATTCAGGGCACTGTTCTGCCTCTAGAATACAGTGTACAACATTGGTCTTTTTGTTTAAGAAAGGATTAAATGCATTGGAATCAGTTCAAAGAAGATTTATTTGATGAATACCTGGAATGGATGGGTTGTCTTATGAATAAATGTTGTCAAATTAGAATTTATAAGGATAAACAATTACTTGATTGAAACATATAGGATCCTATGGGAGCTTAGCAGAATGGATGTGAAAAGGATTTTGTTTTCATATGAGAATCTAGAAGCAGGCATCACTGTTTAAAAATAATAGCTTACCTATTTAAGACAGAAATGAAGCACCTGTTTTAGGTGCAATCTAGAAAGGGGAAAGTTTTAGGATTAGGGGTAGCAGATTTAAAACAGACATTAGGAGAAATTACTTCTCTCAAAGTGTTGTGCATCTATGAAATTCACTTCCCCAGCATGTGCTGGACACCCAGACATAGAGTAAATTTAAAGAGGTGCTTGACAGATTTTTAATTAGTAATGGGTGGAAGGATTGTGGAGAGCTGGCAGAAAATTAGAGTTGAGGCTGAGAAGTGATCAGCCATGGTTATGTTAAATGGGGAGCAGTCTTGAGGGTCTGATTTGACTACTCCTGCTTCTAGTTATTCTGTTTCCAACAACTGCCATATTGTTTTTGTAATCTCTTTAAATACTTGAGGAAGGGATTGAACTGGGTTGAGTTGTCAATCCCATGCTTGAAAATGAAATACTATTGGTGCTCACTGTCAAAAGGCACAAGTCATGGGAATTAGCCTGTTGTTTGTGGAAACAGGACTCCCTAAGAATTTGGTGCTATCAAGAAAAGAGGAAATTATGGAATGAAACCAAACTGTTCTGTCATGTAGTTTAGTATTAGTTCGATCAGCATTGGTGTAATATGGAGAGGAGTTGGCTTTTCATTTCTTAATGATTAATTATTATCCTGACAACATACTAATAATAAAATGTAATTTATTCACTTATTTCAAAGTGAAATTCCACACAGATACATTAAATGCTAGTCAGTAAGGATATTGGGTAAGCCAAAGGCTTAAACAAGCTTGGTATGGAACTGGAGATGGATATTTTCCAGATGCATTGGTGAAAGATACAGACATCATTGCTGAGCTTATATTGTGTGTCCTTCATAAGAATAGGAAATTCGTTGTCTACCAGAATTATGGCACTTTGTTGCAAGTTTTTAAGAAGTTTCTAGTTGGAATCTTATAGGGGTCTGAGCGAAGTAAACTATGACAACATTATTAAGGTTCCTTATGGTAGCCTAGTTAGCAAGGCTAAATCACACGGAATCCAGGGAGAACCAGCCATTTAGATGCAGAACTCGCTCGAAGGTAGAAGACAGAGGGTGGTTCTGGAGGGCTGTTTTTCAGACTGGATGCCCGTGACCAGTGGTGTGCCACAAGTGATGAGTCCACTGCTTTTTGTTATTTATATAAATGATTTAGATGAACATCGGAGGTATAGTTAGTAAGTTTGCAGGTGACACCAAAGTTAGACATGTAGTGGGCAGTGAAGAAGGTACCTCAGAGTACAACGAGATCTCGATCAGGTGAGCCAATGGGCCCAGGAATGACAGATGGAGTTTAATTTAGATAAATGTGAGGTGCTGAATTTTGGAAAGGCAAATCAGGTCAGGACTTAGCCACTAAATGGTAAGGTCCTGCGTAGTGTTGCTGAACAAAGAGACCTTGGAATGCAGGTTCATTGTTCCTTGAAAGTAGAGTTGCGGGTAGGTAGGATAGTGAAGAAGGCATTTGGTATGCTTTCCTTTATTGGTCAGAGTATTTACTATAACAGTTGGGAAGTCATGTTGCAGCTGTACAAGACATTGGTTAGGCCACTTTTGGAATATTGTGTGGAATTCTGGTCTCCCTCCTATAAGAAGGATACTGTGAAACTTGAAAGATTTCTGGAAAGGTTTACAAGGATGTTGCCATGGTTAGGGCGTTTGAGCTGTAGAAAGAAACTGAATCGTCTGGGGCTGTTTTCCCTGGATTGTTGGAGGCTGAGGAATGACCTTACAGGGGTTTATAAAATCATGAGAGGCATGAATGGGGTAAATAGACAAGGCCTTTCTCCTGGACTGGGAGAGTCCAAAACTAGAGGGCATAGGTTTAGGGTGAGAGGGGAAAAATTTGCAAGGGACCTAAGGGGAAACCTTTTCATGCAGGGGGTGGTGCATGTTTGGAATGAGCTGTCAGAGGAAGTGGTGGAGGCCGGTACAATTACAACAATTAAAAGGCATTTGGATGGGTATATGAATAGGATGGGTTTAGAGGGATATGGGCCAAATGCTGACAAATGAAACTAGATTAATTTAGGATATCTGATTGGCGTGGATGAGTTGGACCAAAGGGTCTGTTTCCATGCTGTACATCTCTATGACTCTAATGGCAGAATCAGCCAAGATGTCTTGCGATTTCAATCCTTACATCAGGAGCATTTGGCTCCAACTTATATTCTTTTCACCAGCGGCATGTCAGGTTCCTCATTAGGCAGCAGTGAGTTGGTAATCAAAAGGGGTTCTTGCTTGTTAAGTGCCTTTTTGACAGCCCAAATTACCTCATTGACATTCAGCTTTCTACCTTACCAAACATAGCCCATCAACTAAATGGTGAGAAACTTGACATAGAAATGAGAGAGGTTTCTGGTGAATTCAGTTTGATGCTTGTTCCAAAGAACTTTCATGTTAGCTATTGATCTCAGGGCACTTTCCATGGATAATGTCATCCATTATGTGCTGACCTTTGAGAACTGGCACTCTCTGATCCACTTTTCGTATGCTTCTGCACTTCAGTGTTGCAGCTTGGGCTGCACTGGCAACTATCATTGCAATGCTGCTGCAGGGACACTGTGCATTCAGGGTCAGGGACAAACACCTATCCCATGGACTGGGTCAGGTTACCTTTGAATGCTTTGTTCACTCTCATAGCACACAATCACTTTGGACCCTGCCTTGCCTTTGTGCATCTTAGCCCTTCAGCCAGATCTATCAGGTTGTGAGCAGGCCTCAGTCAAGTTGAGAGGGATAGATTTCACTCAGAGTGTCCTAGAACAGTAAGTGAAGGAAAGCCTTCAATACCATTTGAGTGATTTGCAATTGGTCCAGCAGCAGCTCGGGATGATCAGAGTCAGGCTGCTCGTCAGTGGGTGAAGAGCTGAATGCCAGACAGCCCTGAATGTTCCTACTGTAAAATGGGCATTTTCCTCCTGGAATATCAGAGAGGCAGGAGTTAAGGGAGATGAGAGCAAGTGGCACAGCTGTTAGCTTTGGTGCAGGTGGGGAGGTGTACTGCACAAGTGACTAGGTAGAGCAGTCAGCATACAGAGTTAGTGATGTCAAGGTTTGGGATAGGTGGATGCATGAGATGTTGCAGGCGTTGATGAGAGTGTAGAACATGAGCCTTGGTGTGAGGTAGGCACAGTAACAGAGTTAGAGAGTGGACCTTCTTCCTATTGTACTGGACATTCCTCCAGACAACTGAGATTGCTTTAACCTGGATGTCAACCTCAGACCAGGCTGTCTTGAACTGATGTCATGGTCTCCACTCCTTGTCCTGTTGTAAAAGGAAGGTCAACCAGAATCTTCACATTGCAGCACCAATTTCCCCATCTGCCATGTCCAGTGCAAATTTCATGAACCATGGAGGCATCTCTGCACTGACAGTGCTTGTCTGGGTGTATGATTGGCACATAGGCTAACATGGAATTTTGTGATATCCGCTAATTGGTGAGTTGTTTCAGGAATGGCCCATCTTACAACAGGGCTGGAATCAGACTTTTTTTCATTCAGCCATGAATTTCACTGTCATCAGGAGTATTCTTCCTGCATGTACCTTATCTAGTCCTGTTCGAATTTTATAGATTTCTATGACATACCCCCTCATTCCCCTGAACTCCAATTAATATAATCCTAACTGAGTCAATCTCACTTCATATGCCAGTGCTGCCATGCCAGGAATCAAAGTAGGCCTGTTTTCTTTAGAATTTAAAAGTTTAAAGAATGATCTGATTGAAGTCTTCAAGATATTAACAGGAAAAGGCAAATTGGATAATAGTCTCTTTCCACTTGTTGGAGATTCTTGAACTAAGGGACATAGTCTAAGAATTACTAAGCACTTCTACAAAGAGTGGTAGCTGTTTGAAACACTCTTTCACAAATGTCATTAGATACCTGATCAGTTGTCAATTTTAAATTTGAGACATAAATTTTTAGTCAAAGTGTGGCACTGGAAAATCAACAGAAGATGAGACAGCATCTGTGGAGCAGGAGAGTCGATATTTCGGGCATACATGAAGGGCTTCTTGACTTTTCTCCTCCTTGGAAGCTGCCTGACCTGCTGTGCTTTTTCCAGCATGACACTTTTCGACTCTGACTCTCCAGCATCTGCAGTCCTCACTTTCTCCTAATAGAACAGGACATTGGTTAGGCCACTGTTGGAATATTGCGTGCAATTCTTATCTCCTTCCTATCGAAAAGATGTTGTGAAACTTGAAAGGGTTCAGAAAAGATTTACAAGGATGTTGCCAGGGTTGGAGGATTTGAGCTATAGGGAGAGGCTGAACAGGCTGGGGCTGTTTTCCCTGGAGCGTCAGAGACTGCGGGGTGACCTTATAGAAGTTTACAAAATTATAAGGGGCATGGATAGGATAAATGGGCAAAATCTTTTCCCTGGGGAATCCAGAACTAGAGGGCATAGGTTTAGGGTGAGCGGGGAAAGATATAAAAGAGACCTAAGGGACAACTTTTTCACGCAGAAGGTGGTGCGCGTATGTAATGAGCTGCCAGAGGATGTGGTGGAGGCTGGTACAATTGCAACATTTAAGAGGCATTTGGATGGGTATATGAATAGGAAGGGTTTGGAGGGATATGGGCCGGGTGCTGGCAGGTGTAGTTTGTGTAGGGATATCTGGTTGGCATGGACGGGTTGGACCAATGGGTCTGTTTCCATGCTGTACATCTCTATGACTCTATAACTCTAGTGAATGAAAATAGTGTTTCGATCTAAGTTTTCAAATGATGTTCAAAAATGTGTAAATTTCACTGTTTTGATTTGCAAAGTAGCTTTTTATTCAATGTGAGTGTTAATTTTATGCTTAGATGACTTATCCTGAGGATTTTACAGGTAGAAACAGTTATAAATCAACAAAATACTAACTTACAACAACCATTTGTATTTGTACATTTCTTAAAATAATTAAATGTCTCAAGATATTTCATGGAAGAATTATGAAACAAAATGTCACTGAGTCACATGAAATTAAGCAAATGATAAAATCTTGGTCAAAGAAGCAGATTTTAAAGAAATGTCTTAAAGAGGAGAAGGATATTGTGAGATAGAAAGGTTTAGTGCCGAGTTTAATGTTGAGGCAGCTGATTGCACAGCTACCACTGGTAGGATAATTACAATCAGAGAATGTTGAGGCCAGAATTAAAAAGTGCAGATATCGTGGAGGATTACAGAGGAGGGGTGAGATATAAAGGGATTTGCAAATACGGATGTAAATTTTAAAATCAAGGTGTTATTTAACACCAGTGTGATGGGTGAACAGGATTTGGCGCAAGTAAGAACATGGTCAGTAGATTCTTTTTACAGGCAAAAAGCAGTGTACCATTTGATGTAACAGTTCATTGAGAATTCAGTGTTATTTACAGTGATATTTCTGGTCAGCTTGTTGAATCCCAAGTAATTCCAAGGTTGTTTGGAAGTTTCTGTCTAAGCGAATAATATAATAAAAAGTATGACTAAATCAAATAAATGGCATTTCCTTCATAGAGTCATAAAATGTACAGCACGGAAATAGACCCTTCGGTCCAGCTCGTCCATGCCGACCAGATATCCCAACCCAATCTAGTCCCACCTGCCAGCACCCGGCCCATATCCCTCTGAACCCTTCCTATTCATATACCCATCCAAATGCCTTTTAAATGTTGCAATTGTACCAGCCTCCACCACATCCTCTGGCAGCTCATTCCATACACATACCACCCTCTGCTTGAAAGGTTGCCCCTTAGGTCTCTTTTATACCTTTCCCCTCTCACCCTAAACCAATGCCTTCTAGTTCTGGACTCCCCCACCCCAGGGAAGCGATTTTGTCTATTTATTCCTAACCATGCCCCTCATGATTTTATAATACTCTATAAGGTCACCTTGGCCTCCAGGGGAAAATTGCCCCAGCGTATTCAACCTCTCCATATAGCTGAAATCCTCCAACCCTGGTAACATCCTTGTAAATCTTTTGAATTGGAAGCAGACCAGAATTGTACATGATATTCAAACAGTGGACTAACCAATATCCTGTACAGCCGCAACGTGACCTCCCAACTCCTGTACTCAATACTCTGACCAATGAAGGAAAGCATACCAAACGCCTTCTTCAATATCCTATCTACCTGCGACTCCACTTTCAAGGAAGTATGAACCCAAATTATTCTCTGAACTAAAGGACAGATGCCCCTACCCCAAAAAATGTAAAGGTATGTGTAATATATCATTTCCTAATATAATTTCCTAATATAAGTATGGTACTTATACCATCAAACCCAGACATATATCAAATGTTCTTGTAATTTTACATTGTTTTTCAATGGAGATAGGAGTTATTCCATGTCAGGTTATTCCATGTGTCTCCACACCTCTTCTAGCTAAATCATCATATGCCTCTGTTCTGTTTTCCCTCCTGTGCCACAAATGCCGGTCAGTAAAAGAACCCTGGATGGATTTTTTTGGACACACCATTTTTCATGAATTTGCTCGTGTTTTTTGAAGAGGTAGCAGGAGGGGATTGATTGATGCTGTTGGTTATGTGTACTTAGCTTTCCAAAAGAGTTTTGATACATTGCCACATAACAGACCTGTATGAAAAGCTATCATTCATGGACTAAAAGGGGAACTAGCAACATAGATGTGAATTTGGTTGAAACTGAGAGTAGTGGTTAATGGATATTCAGGCTTGCAGAAATATTTCTAGTGGAGTTCCTCAGGGATTGGTGTTGGGAACTTTGCTCTCAGGTATATATCTATGACATTGATCTTGGTTTACAGGGACGTCATTTCATTGTGAACTCGAAGAAGGATAGTATAGAGCTTCAGAAAAGCATGAACAGGTTTATGGAAAGGGTGGACAAGTTGCAGGTGCTGTTCGATATAGAGAAATGGTTAGTGATTTATTTGATAAGAGTATTCTAGAACATGCTAACAGAACTGTGAGTGTACCTGAACCATATGGACTGCAGTGATTCCAAAAAGAGGCTCATCTGTGATTACATTCCCTATTGTGTGGAAACAGGCCCTTCGGCCCAACAAGTCCACACCGACCCTCCGAAGACTCATTTCCCTCTGACTAATGCATCTAACACTATGGGCAATTTAGCATGGCCAATCCACCTGACCTGCACATCTTTGGACTGTGGGAGGAAACCAGAGCACCTGGAGAAAACCCACGCAGGCACAGGGAGAATGTGCAAACTCCACACAAACAGTTACCCAAGGCTGGAATCCCCCCACCTTGTCTCAGACCCAACCCTCGAACTCAGCACCACCTTCCTAACCTGCAATCTTCTTCCTGACCTCTCCGCGCCCACCCCCACTCCGGCCTATCACCCTCACCTTATCACCCGGCACGGTGACACAGTGGTTAGCACTGCTGCCTCACAGCACCGGAGACCCGGGTTCAATTCCCGTCTCAGGCGACTGACTGTGTGGAGTTTGCACATTCGCCCCGTGTGTGCGTGGGTTTCCTCCGGGTGCTCCGGTTTCCTCCCACACTCCAAAGATGTGCAGGTTAGGTGAATTGGCCATGCTAAATTGCCCGTAGTGTTAGGTAAAGGGGTAAATGTAGGGGAATGGGTGGGT
>NC_057716.1:81620325-81626842 GCF_004010195.1 Chiloscyllium plagiosum | reverse complement strand
GAGTGTTACTGAACAAAGAAACCTTGGAGTGAGGTTCATAGCTCCTTGAAAGTGGAGTCGCAGGTAGATAGGATAGTGAAGAAGGTGTTTGGTATGCTTTCTTTTATAGGTCAGAATATTGAGTACAGGAGTTGGGAGGTTATGATGTGGCTGTACAGGACATTGGTTATGCCACTGTTGGAATATTGCGTGGAATTCTGGTCTCCTTCCTGTCTGAAAAATGTTGCGAAACCCGAAAGGGTTCAGAAAAGATTTACAAGGATGTTGCCAGGGTTGGAGGATTTGAGCTAGAGGGAGAGACTGAACAGACTGGGAATGTTTTCCCTGGAGCGTCGGAGGCTGAGGGGTGACCTTATAGAGGTTTACAAAATTATGAGGGGCATGGATAGGATAAATAGAGAAAGTCTTTTCCCTGGGGTCGGAGAGTCCATAACTAGAAGGCATAGGTTTAGAGTGAGAGTGGAAAGGTATAAAAGAGACCTAAGGGGCAACTTTTTCACGCAGAGGGTGGTACGTATATGGAATGAGCTGCTAGAGGATGTGATGGAGGCTGGTACAATTGCAACATTTAAGAGGCATTTGGATGGGTGTATGAATAGCAAGGGTTTGAAGGGATATGGGTCGGGTGCTGGCAGCTGGGAATAGATTGGGTTGGGATATCTGGTCGACATGGACGGGTTGGACTGAAAGGTCTGTTACCATGCTGTACATCTCTATGACTCTTTACCTGATCTTAAATGTATTCAGCTTCAAGTAACCTCTTCAAGGTGTTGTCCTAGCACTTCTTATTTGGGTCTATCACTAATTCCTTACAATAAAGTATTCTAATTTGACTATATTCTCCTCTTCACTGGAGCACTGCTCTATACAACCATGTCTGTCCAAATCTTCACAGAACTACTCAAAGCAAAGTAAAATGAAAAAATGTCTTTCTAAGCTTACATGTGTTCCCTAAATTAAAAAGAAATCTGTCTATAAATTTCTAAAAGATGCTAAAACACAATGGCTTACCTTGCTAGATCTTGAGACACCCTATGTTAAACCAAAAAAACCCTTAATGCTGCTAAAGAAGCTCCTTCAAATTGTTGAAAAAGAAATCACCGTGGTTAATGAAATACTTAAAAGTTAATCATTAACTTCAGACACATTGAAAATTGATATGCTACTGAAGGTAAGTAATAACCTCCAGAATGTTGATAGTGGGGAAAGCGGAGGTGGTAGTGTCATGGAATGCTAAGTGAAAGTAGTTATATTTTTTTTCTTGTTGTCAATTGTCATTGCTTGGCAATTCTGTGATGTGAGACTACGACTTGCCACTTACTAACTCAAACCCAAATATTGTTTACGTCTGGCCCCGCAAGGGTGCAGACTGCATCAATATCTGAGGTGTTATGACTTGTACAGAACATTGTGGAATCAAGCAAGCATTCCCACTTCTGATGTAATGATGGAGGGAATATCTTATATTTTGTCACATTCTTCTTTTGTTTAATTACGTTTCCCTATTTGGAGGCGCCCATAAATTTTGAAATATTCAACGTTTGCGAAAGGTTTTGTAGGTCAAGTGCCAGTTGCCATCGTTGTGGGTATGTTCGCTGAGCTGGGAAGTTGATTTGCAGACGTTTCATCCCCCACCTAGGTGACATCTTAAGTGCTGCTGTGCTGTATCTTCTGAAATTTATTTGATTCCATTCCTGCTGTTTCCGGTTGCCGGTTCTGCTTGTTCATTTAAGTGACTGGTATATTGGGACCAGGTCTGCGTTTATTGATGGTGTCCGTGAATGAGTGCCATGCCTCTAGAAATTCTCTGGCTGTCCTCTGTTGCCGGAACTGGCAACAGGAAGCAACAGGAATGTAACCAAATAAATTCCAGAAGACATATTATAGCAGCGCTTCACATGAAGCTCTCAAGCACTGAAGATGTCAACTAGACAGGGGACGAAATGTCTGCAAATCATCTTCGCAGCTCGGTGAAGATACCCACAACTTTGAAATATATTTCCCATTTCCAAGTCTAAATTGGTAATGTAAACTGTAAAGAAGGTTAACTGAAATATGCTGGTATTTCCATACTCCAGTTAGATATATTTGGCTTAAGATGTAGGCAAGCAAAACAAAGCATGTTCAACAATATGAGATACTAATGAGACCACTAATGTAACCAGATTAAATGGGGACATAGACTTTTTATTCTAATTTCTTCATATGTACAGAGTACCACAGCAGATGTACATGGACTCATGTAAGATAACAGATTTCATCGAGTTCCAAACGAGAGTTACATTGAAACATCTCCTCAGTTGCTGCTTGACCTGCTGAGTTTCTCCAGCACTTCTGTTTTTATTTTAGTATTATATCTGCTTTAGTCTAACACTTAAATCTTGCATAGTATCTGAGAAATCAGTGGCACATCACAATATTCATATTATAGGGCATGTTTTGAAAGTGAGCACTGTAGATGCTGGAGGTCAGAGTTGAAGAGTGTGGTGCTGGCAAAGCACAGCCAGGAGCATCCAAGGAGCAGGAGAATCGATGTTTCGAGCATAGGCTCTTCATCAGGAATGAAGGGGTGGCCTAAGGGGGCTGAGAGATAAATGGGATGGGGCATGGGCTGGGGGGAAGGTAGCTCAGAATGTGATAGGTAGACGAAGAAGGGAGTGAAGATGATAGGTCAGAGAGGAGGGTGGAGTGGATAGATGGGAAGGAAGATAGACAAGTGGGACAGGTCAAGACGGTGGTGCTGAGTTGGAAAGTTGGATCTGGCGTGGGGGGAAGGTGAAATGAGAAAACTGGTGAAATCCATATTGATCTCATGTGGTTGGAGGGTCCCAAGGCAGAAGATAAGGCGTTCTTTCTCCAGGCATAAAGTGGTAATGGTTTGGTGGTGGAGGAGGCTCAGGACGTGTATGTCCTTGGCCGAGTGGGAGGGGGAGTTAAAGTGTTCGGCCAAAGGGTGATGGGGTTGTTTCGTGCCTGTGTCCTGGAGATGTTCTCTGAAGCGTTCCGTAAGTATGCGTCCTGTCTCCCTAATGTAGAGGAGACTTCATCAGGAGCAACAGATACATTAGATGATGTGTGTGGAAGTGCAGGTAAATCTATGACGGATGTGGAAACCTCTTTTGGGGCCTTGGATGGAGGTAAGAGGGGGGAGGTACAGGCACAGGTTTTGCAATTCCTGCAGTGTGAGGGAGGGTGGGTTGGTGGGGGGCAAGGACCTAACAAGGAAGCTATGGAGGGACTGGTCTTTACAGAATGCAGATAGGGGTGTCTGTAGGTGGCAGAAATGGCGGAGGATAATGTGATGTATCCATTGGTTGGTGAGGTGGAAGGTGAGGATGAGGGAAATTCTGTCCTTGTTGCAGAGTGGTGTGGTTGAGGGCAGAGATGCAGGAAATGGATGAGATGCGCTGCAAGGGATCATGGGAGGACCACGTGCGTCCTCTACTGTATCTGCTCCCAGGCAGACCAATTCCACCGCCTCCGCCACATTTGTTCCAAGGAGGACCTATTCCATCACAAAACATAGTTCCTCTGCTGTGTCTGCTCCCAGGAGACCCAACTCCACCACAGAACATATCGACATCTACACCACTGAAGTCCAGCGTGAACTCGCAGACACCTTCTCCTATTGCCCCCTTGACCACGGCCTCACCTCCCATCACCAAACCATCATATCCCAAACCACATACAACCTCAGGGGATCTCCCACCCATAGCCCCCAACCTCATCATCTGGGAACCCTGCACCACCCAGTTCTACCTCCTACCCAAAATTCACATACTTGATTGCCCCACTGAACTTATCTCTACATACCTTGACACAGTTCTATCCCCCCAATCCAGGAACTCCCCACCTATGTTCGGGACACCATCTACACTCTCCACCTCCTCCATGACTTTTGTTTCCCTGGCCCCCAACGCCTCATCTTCACTATGGACATCCATCCGCCATCCAATGCCTCAAAGGAGCCTTCCACATCTGTCAGCGATGTACCTGCACTTCCAAACACGGAATCTACTGTGTCCGGTGCTCCCGAAGTGGTCTCCTCTGTATCGGGGAGACAAGATGCCTACTTGCGGATCGTTTCAGAGAACATCTCCGGGACACCCGCACCAATCAACACCACCGCTCCGTGGCTGAATACTTCAACTCCCCCTCCCACTCTGCCAAGGACATGCAGGATCTGTGCCTCTTCCACTGCCAAACCCTTATCACCCGACGCCTGGAGGATGAACGCCTCATCTTCCGCCTTGGGACCCTCCAACCAACACGATCAATATGGATTTCACCGGTGTTCTCATTTCCTCCCACCATATCCCAGATCAAACTTTTCAATTCGGCAACATCCTTTTGACCTAACCTACCTGTCCATCTTCTTTCCCACCTAATCGCTCCACCCTCCTCTCCGACCTTTCACCTTCACGCCCTACTTCATCGACCTAAAAACATCAATTCTCCTGCTGCTCGGATGCTGTCTGACCGGCTTTGCTTTTCCAGCACCTCTTTGACTCATATTTTGAAATTGTCTATCCTTTCTAAAATGAGTATAGTCCTCCTGTCGGTTAGTACATTCCTGACAGTAAAGAGATTGAAATTAGTGCAACCAGAATAAAAAGAACAAACAGTCTGACTATTTCAATTTATTTGTACATACAGTGTCACAGCACGAATATGCCCACTTACCTGAGATAATAGATTTTGTTGCATTCAGAGTTCTACTGATGGAGTAAATATAACACTACCAGTGCAAGAGAGGCAACCTTTGATAGGTTAACTTATATTAATGGTGTTTACATTACAAGGATGAAAGGTAAAATATTGATAGCATTGCAAATAAAATAACTAAGTCCAAATACTGAGCATTTCCAAATGCATCTGTGGGTTGATACCCTTTCAGCCCAATATTACACTTGAATGTTAATTTGGAGTATCACAGTTAGCACCTGGGAGCTCGAAGTCTCCAATCCATTTTCTTTTCCACTTTAAAGATGCTTTAAGGAAAGCTAAAAGGTCTAACTTTTTTAAAAAAATAAACTTTTTAATAATTTTCTAGTTAGCTTAAATTTAGAGAAATATTACTTTAACTAACGTTCTGGTGGGGAAGCTCAGTCTCGTGTTTTGCACAGCCTGTACTATGTGAAAAGTTGTTGGTACTCCTGGCAGCTTGGATGACGACGTTTAAAGGTAGTGCCAGGATTTGGCCAGCTGGAGTGCTGGGCTTCAGAGCTTACACCTATACTGGAAGCACAGCAGTGCTTCTGCAAGGCTGAGAATTGTGTAAATAGTATGCTTTTAGACATGGTCATGCTGCAGCTTACAGAAATACTTTCAGAGAAGGAGTGGGTGACCACCATTATGGAGATGGAAAGCAAACAGGTAGTCAGGAAAGCCTCAGAGCGCATATCGATCAAGAACAGATTTTCTGTGTTGGAAAACAGTAAGACAGTGTTAGACTGGGTAGCACAGCCAGACCGCAGCAGCACTAAGAGGAGGTTAGGGCGTGTGGAGGAAGAGAAGAAGACCAATAATGATAGGTGACCCAATAGTGAGGAATGGAGGCTGCCGCAGATGTGGTTCCAAGATGGTGTACTGCCTCCCAAGGATGTCACTGGCTCCAGGGCATTATGAGTCACGTAGTTACCAAAGACATAAGTAAAAAGAGGAATGAAGTTCTGTAAGAAGAATTTAGGGAGCAAGGTAGTAGACTGAAAAGCAGGACCTCAAATGTTGTAATATCTGTTTTATTCCAGGTGCCACATGCTAGTGAGTATGGGAATAGGTGGACAGAACAGGTGCGAGAGTGTGGTGCTGGAAAAACACAGCAGGTCAGGCAGCATCCGAGGAGCAGGAGAATCTATGTTTCGGGCAAGAGCCCTTCATCGGGATTCCTGATGAAAGTCTCTTGCGCGAAACGTCGATTCTCCCGCTCCTCAGATGCTGCCTGACCTGCTGTGCTTTTCCAGCACCACACTCTCAATTCTAATCTCCAGCATCTGCAGTCCTCACTTTCTCCCCGGATAGAACAGGTGAATGAGTGTTAGAGTCATAGAGATGTACAGCATGGAAACAGACCCTTCAGTCCAACCCGTCCATGCCGACCAGATATCCCAACCCAATCTAGTCCCACCTGCTGGCACCCGGCCCATATCCCTCCAAACGCTTCCTATTCATATACCCATCCAAATGCCTCTTAAATGTTGCAATTGTACCAGCCTCCACCACTTCCTCTGGCAGCTCATTCCATACACGTACCACCCTCTGTGTGAAATCGTTGCCCCTTAAGTCTCTTTTATATCTTTCCCCTCTCACCCTAAACCTATGCCCTCTAGTTCTGGACTCCCTGACCCCAGGGAAAAGACTTTGTCTATTTACCTTATCCATGCCCCTCATAATTTTGTAAACCTCTATAAGGTCACCCTTCAGCTTCCCATGCTCCAGAGAAAACAGCTCCACCCTGTTCAGCCTCTCCCTATAGCTCAAATCCTCCAACCCTGGCAATATCCTTGTAAATCTTTTC
>NC_057716.1:81608505-81620263 GCF_004010195.1 Chiloscyllium plagiosum | reverse complement strand
TGCATTTATCTGAATTAAACTCCATCTGCCACTTTTCAGTCTTTGGCCCATCTAGTCCAGATCCTGTTGTAATCTGTGGTGACCTTCTTCGCTGTCCATTACACCTCCAATTTTGTTGTCATCTGCAAACTTACTAACTGTACCTCTTATGCTTGCTTCCAAATCCTTTATGTAAATGACAAAAAATAAAGGACCCAGCACCGATTCTTGTGGCACTCCACTGGTCACAGGCCTCCAGACTGAAAAACAACCCTCCACCACCAAACAGTCAGGGAGAGATTGAAGGACCAATATGTCAGCACATCTCACATCTCAGTATTAGTGGATTTCAACTTACCCAAATAATAGTGGATGTCACATTGCCCAATATTAATTGCAATAGATAGGGTGTGAAAGGTAAGAAGGGGACAGCATTCTTAAAATATATTCAGTCGAGATTTTTAAACCAGCAAATTGAAAGTGAGGGAGTGTTGCCAGACTTAATCTTATGGAACGAAGTAGGCAAATGGTAGAAACATCAGTGGGGAGCATTTTTGTGATGGTGATCATAACTTCATAAGCTTTATGGTCATTGTGGAAAAGATCAAATATGGACTAGAAATGAAGGACCTGAATTGAGGCAGGTTGATTTTAATGTAAGACAAAATTTGGCCAAAGTGGACTGGGAGCTGCTGCTTGTCGGAAAATTTGCATCTGAGCAATAGGATTCATTCAAAAAGGAAGCATTGAGAGTAAATGTTCCTGTAAAGGCAAAGGGTGAGACCAGCAAGTCTCGAGAATCCTGGGTGTCATGGGATGTACAAGATTGGGTCAGGTTAAAAAAGGAAAATATGGCAGATACTAATGGCTCAAAGCAGCAAAAGCCCTAGCAAGGTATTCAAAGTGCAGGGGCTTGCTTAAAAATTAAAGCAGGAACATGAACAAGAGGCATGGAGAAACACTGAAGAGTAAATTAATAGAAAATCTATATTGCTGTAAAATAATAAAATATATTAGGGGACAAGTTATAACTAGGGAAAGATCAGGGTCCATTAGGGACAAAAGGGACAATCTGTGTGGAGCCGAAGACATAGATGAGATTTTAAATGAATATTTTGCATCTTATTGGAAGGACTAGCAAGGCAAAGAGCTACATTGTGAATGGTGAACCCTAAAGGTTACAAAGGACCATATGGACCTTGGTGCTCATGAATTTGGATCCATGAACTTAGCAGGACAGGTTGATGTGGTGGTTAAGAAGGCATATGGGGCACTTGCCTTGACTTGTCAAAGCATTGAATACAACAGCAAGGAGGTTATGATAGAGCTTTATAAAACATCAAATATGGCACCGTTGAAGTACTGTGTACAATTCCTGGCCACCACAATATCGGAAGGATGTGGTTGCACCAGAGAGTGTGCAGACAAGTTTCACCGGGATGTTGTGTGAGGATTTCAGTTACAAGGAGAGAGACTAGATAGATGAGAATGAAGGGGAACCTAACTGAAGTGTACAAAATGATGAGTGGCATAGACAAGGTAGATAGGAAGAAATATGTCAATAAACAGTGGACATAGATTTAGTGAAAGTGACTGGAAGTTGAGAGAAGATTTCTGGAATTTATATTTACCCAGTATCAGGTGCATTGGAACTCATTGCCTGAAAGGACGGTAGAGGCAGGAACACATAACATTTAAGGAGTTTTTAGTGAACATGTGAAATGCCATTGCATGCAAGCCTGTGGACCACATGCTATAAAGTGGAATTAGACTAGGTTGATGATTGACGTGGGCAAGTTGGAATGAAGGGCCTCTTTCCATGTTGTAAAACTCTGAGTATTTCTATTAATTGCCTCAGGACAATAAGATTGTTGTCTTTTCGAAAGATGGCTCCTGAGGATTGGCATCTTGGAACTTGATTGGATCCAGTCTAGATGGTGAAGCGGTGGAGGAGAGATGGTGGTGCAGGTGTCATTGATGATGATAAGCGGGCTCAGGTCTGATGGACTATCTTTAAACTATATCTTTCTTTTTCCTTATTCTTGAATTATTCAAAATAATACCAAATCATGGCAACAAATGAAAGCTTTTCATTTGTATGTTATTGTACTGTTACTGTAAAATACATGTGAGAATAAATCATTCATTTGGACTAAAGGAGAGTTGTTGGCATCAAAGAGAATATGCCAGTATGACTTATTTGAATTGTTAGTCCACCACACACACATGTTTGTGGCTGAATGAAGTTGGAAATGCTCTCCTCCACCTCTTAAAAACAATTTTTTTTAAAGAAAAGCTCTTTAATTTATTCTGCTAGTTTTTCTTTATTCTGTTAGTAGATGGTGTAGGGACAATGAGGTAGACATAGCCAGGATTAGCTGTGCTTCACGAGTAACAAGACCACTGAGAAGAGGATGGATGAAAGCTGTGGTTGAATTATCAAACATGTACCATTGTACCAGAGAAGTCTGGCTGCACAGACTTTAGAGCATAGTATAATTTCATGGCCATAGCAATTCTGTTAAGCAATAAAAGTATGAAGATGGATTTATTTGAAATTCCTTGTCCACTATTTTAGCAATAATAAATAGGTTAATGTCTCTGCTGAAATAGCAGACAGTGATTTCATGAGACCTCGTAATTTCAAGGTCACTCAAAAGTAGTCAAATATGTATTTACTTGGTATGGTAACACTGTGCAACCTTTATACATGATGTAAAACAAGAACAATAATGGATTTCTGGGAGCGATTACAAGGCCACCAGCCTGCTTCTAGGGCTCAGGTAATCTGTATTACTTCCCTTCTGCAGAGATTTGAATTCATTCTAGGATTCTAACTCAGTACTGCATTGTTGGTGGCCATCTTTCAGATGAGATGCCCTACCTGTACTTTCAAGATTCCATGACACTATTCAAAGTTCCCTCTAGTGTCTGTTCACAATTTGTTTTTAACCAGTAATACTAAACTACCTTATCTGGTCATTTGTACTTGGTTGTCTGTGAGATTGTTACACGTTTACATGTAGTGCATGAAATGTGGTAGACAAAGGCTATCATGTAATAATAGGGACAAAGCATATTGGAGTGTCATGAGATCATCATGTTTTTATGTAAATAAATGTAAATGTTATCATCTGTCTTCAACACTCCAGGGGCTTTTAAATCTCAAGCATGGCACTGTTTTGCTGAAATCTTGATTTATCTCATCGTCTTTGCTCCTCATTTCAGCTCTATTCCCACTCTGAGCTGTAGCAATGTATTGTTGAGTATGAACTATAGCCATGTTCTGATTGGTTTCTGACAGCTGCAGTTAACAGTTATGTGCACCATAGAGTCATAGTCATACAGTGCAGAAACCAGTCCATGTTGAACATAATCCGAAACTAAACTAGTCCCACCTGCCTGCTCCTGGCCCATATCCCTTCAAACCTCTCCTATTCATTTATTTATCCAAATATCTTTTAAATGTTGTAATAGTGCCCACATCCACCACTTCCTCAGGAAGTTCATTCCACAGGCGAACCACCGTCTGTGTAAAAAAAAAACTTGCCTCTCATGTCTTTTTTAATTCTTTCTCCTATCACCTTAAAAATATGCCCCCTAGTCTTGAAGTCCCCCATCCTAGGGAAAAGATATCTATCGTTAACTCTTTCTATACCCCTCATGATCTTATAAACTTCTATAAGGTCACTTCTCAACCTCCTGTATAGGCTCCAGTGAAAGAAGTTCCAGCTTTTCTTTATAACTCAAACTTTCCATACTCAACAGCATCCTGGTAAATCTCCTCTGCGCCCTCTGCACCCACTGAAGCTTAATATTATCCTTCTTATAATTCAAACAAGCAAGGAGTAAAATTATGAAGAAAATTGCTGCAAAGTTTGCATTGCTTTTCAAAATTATTTTCATAGATGCTCACCAAATCCTGATAGATGTTTGTATAAATTCCTTTGTTGGCGCGATAATTTAGTTTTGTTGTAACTTTTAAATTTAGTAAAAACTTAACTCATCGATGATAATTGAGTGGGGAATCATTTTATTTGATTTTTATTTTCTTAACACTGGAATCTGAGCAATATGAGACAAAATAAATATAACACTTTCAGCAGGTTGTTGCTCGGGCTGCAGACAGGTTTGAATTGACCATGATTTCCAGATCATGTGAGTATCGCTGTAAATCAGGATTGGATTGCAACCTAAAATCCAAAAATGTTTTTCAAAAAAGGGCAAATAACAATATATAAAAATGTGAAAGCCTATTACAGCAATACGCAGAAAAAAAAAGTACATGGACTGGATTTTCCAAGGAGTCTCTCAATGCAATGAAAGAGCATCATTTTTTTCTGAGAATCTGACTTGGGCTCCTTCAGAAATATGAAGCCGTTTTTCCATTCTGACAAGCTGTTGATAGTCAAAAGAAGGAAACCATGTCCCTTTTTTTCACAGCAGTCAGTTGCCATGCTCTGAAACTATTGGTCCAGCATCACAGACAGCCACCTTCACAATATTGCTAAAATGGTAAGACTCAGGTGAGGGTGCCAGGTGTTCAGGATGATAGGAGCTAACGGTGCCAAGTAGGTATGGAGTAGGGTGCAAGATGGAAAGGAAGCCAGGTCACAGATGAAGTGTTTAGGATAGATTGACGTGAATGCAAAATATCTGATCCAGCGGGGAGCAAGAGATGATCGGGTCCTCCAATGGGGTTGGAAAGTTGGAACCTGGTGGAGGGTGGGCAGGAAATGCAGGGAAGGAGAAGTCCTAGGTTCAGCAGTAGGGCAAGAGAGTTACTTCCCAAGTACGGAGGGAACGTGTCATGGGATGAGGATTTGGCGGGGGGGGGGGGGGGGGGGGGAGGAGACTGCAGGTCCCAGGTGATGAGGACGTGACAGGCAGGGTCTGAGGTGTTAGGTGTTTGAGAGAGTGTAATTAAGGGAATGTAGGGTAAACTGGGGTCAGTTGAAATGTTACCCACCGTCTAGATTAGGTTTCAATATCCTTAACTTTTTCTGAGTAACTGTGTACTTAGCTGCAAATGAACCCTTCAAAATTCTCTGGTTTAAATGAATTCCTTTGGAGATTTTCCAAGCGTAGGGGAGCTGTTCAGCAGGATTTTAAATTTCCCAGCAATTCCATTGACTACTATAATGGGGATTCCTTAGTGTCCCCAAGCGCAACTTCCATCTATGCTTCAGAAGAGAGTTTCTGGGTATCGGAAAATCCAGACCATTATTGTCCACAATTTAACTTTCAAACTGCTTCTGATTGTAATTTTCAGTGGTTTACTTCAAAAATGTACAATTTGTACTAATGCACAACAAAATCTGCAATTTTATGATAAATGTTTTTTTTAAATTAATTTGAAATTACTTTAATGCAAACCATGACCACAGTCCCTATTTGAAAGAGCTCCTGTTTTCTTGGTTAGGTTTTGTATACCAAGATAGCCACATTATTGCTGAGGAACAATTGGTTTACTACCAATAGCTGACCACTTCCCTGTAAACAAAAAAGAAAAGTGGAGGGTTTTTTTATATCATGTACCTCAACCCAATCAATATCCAGTTACGGTACAGCTATGTTAGAAACTTTAGAATAGTGTCAATCCAGAGCAGGAAAGTGAAGGTAATAATTGTGCCAAGAATTCTGTATTGCAAGATGGTTCCTAGTTGCTGCAATATAGTTAGTCATGCTAATAAGGACTAACTGATCACTTCATATATTGTTGGAATTTTAAGACTCGGTAGCATATAGTATTCCTTATGATGTGTAATTTTATGAGTATATTTTTGCTGATATCACACCTATTGTAATTCTTCAAATAACTTGTTGAATGTTTTAATTTGTTAGGTTGGAAGCAGTTCACTGTGGTTGCTATCCATTGTGTCCTAAAGCCTTAGTTTATCCAGAGATATTTCCAGGTAATCTTCTTGTGTGAACAAATATTATTGACAAGCTTGAAAGTCACTATTATTCTGTCAAGGTGGCTGCGTACCTTGATGGCTGGAGCACTATGATCAAACAGTTCTTCATTCTCCTCTTTCCACCCACCCCACTCCACTCCTTAACCTCACAGCAATGTAACCTTCTGGGAGAGGCAACAAATCAGAGGATAAACTATGACTGCCTGCAACAAAAACTTGCATCTATATCATACTGTTAGCCCACTAAGTTATAATAGAGACAACTCACAGGAACAATTATTCTGTAAATTTTACACCAAGCCATATGAAGCAGTAAGATTACCATCAAGTTTGTATAAAGAGGCAGGTTTTAATGAATTACATGAAGCAGGAGAGAGCAGTAGAAAAATGGCGAGGTGTAGGTTAATTGCAGAGTTAAGTCCTAGACAGCTGAAAACAGTGCCACAAATGAAGTAATGGCTAAAATCAGGGGTGGACAAGAGACCTGGAGCAAAATGTTGAGAACTTTGAGAGTTGTAGCCTTAATGAGGTTAGAGGTGGAAAATTGAAATCCAAAGATTTGGAATCAAGGAAAACTTTGGGAGGCAATGTAAGTCAACAGGTGCATGAACGTGTGACAGGGAAAAGAACCTTGAAAATCCTCTACTATTCCTTCTAGTAATCAAAACTAATTTAAGAAATAACATGGATCATGTGTTATCTGTGAAGGCATTTATCTTTTCAATGATGATATCTCTGTCCCAGTCAAATTCTAGGCCCCTTGAAGGTACGCAGAGTCATCACCAAATCCCCCTGCCTCTCAAAAGATGTTAAATAGAAATTGTGACTATACAGTATGTTTTACAAAACTTAGGCAAATGTATTAAATTTACTTTAGAAAAATATTGTCAGTAACAAATGTGAAAAGAATATGAAGCAAGCATAAAAGTTGAAAAGTGGGAACTTAAAATCCTGGTTCAATGAAGTTAATACCATTGACTAAATTAAGCTAATGAAGGCTAGCAAAAAAAAGGCCTTTCAGTGGGAAAACTTTGTTCATTTGGACAACATGTAGAACCCAAAGAATCTTCCAGTTCTTCATTTCACATCTTAAGTTTATGTAATCAGAAAATTGTCAATACCTATCAGTAATTAAATTTTAAAATGTAATATTTTTCAAATTTTCTTATGCATAATTACAAGATTAAATATATCCCTCCTTCAAAGGAAGTGAGCAATAGAAATGTTTGATCTACAAAATAATGGTATATGAATAAAATAATTTAGAATTGCATTGGATCTATGACATAGAAAAGTCCGTTTCAGCCCAATAGTTTGTGTTGTTGTTTATCCTCCACATAAAATCTAACCATACTTTACCTAAGTCATCTTTGCATGTCCCTTTTTGTGTCATACCTGACTTTCTTTTATATCAATCTGTGCCATTTTCCTATACTTCATGGGGTATCAAGTTCCACATTCTAACTACTCTCTGGTTAAGAAGCTTGGCTAGTTTCTTAATTGGATTTATTAAATACTTGATTAGATGTTTTGAATTTTTTGCTGAATTTAAAATTTACAAAGAATTTTATTGTATATTAGACTGTTTGTTATTTGCGATGTAGAGAACACTAAAATTCCCCTCTTCCTTTATACAATAGGTTTCTCTTAGTAAAATGCACCATTTTATCAGTTGGTTATGGATTACCAGAGTCTTTTACCCAGCTTTTACAAGCAAGTTAGTGCTGGGTTTACTGTACTGCTACACTGCCAATTGTGCACTCCAGTCTCCACCACAAAACTTTCATTTCTTTAAGCACCAAGTTTAAAGCCAGCATGAATTCAGAACCACAACTGCAAACTATGGTCAAACTCCAGGCCAAGATATACATTTTTCTATCCCTGGGATACTTGTCTGTCTGGCATTTTGAAGTGCCAGTGAGTTGAAGTCCATTTTGAAGATGTCTCTTTAATACGACATGCCCAATAAACACAGTGTGCAGACACCTATTTTGCTATTTGAAGACACGGGCCACAAAATTTATTCGAGCTGTTCCTGCTCCACCAGCATCATTGTTATATGAAGTGAAATAATCACGATCGAGCGAGAGTGATTCCAGGGAATTGCTTACCCTTGACTTTAACACAGCATTTGGTGTGATGAGGTGCATTTCTATCCACATTGAAAATGACACAAATAAAAACTAAAATATTTCAATGTGAAGTACCAATTAAACCTGTACTATCTGTTGTACAAAGTTTCAATTCTGGCAGGAGTGTAGGTTCTCATCAAAGGGTTAGCATTTGAAGGTCAATTATATCCAACATCAATTTCTCTCCAAGCCACTCACATTCTGACTTTGAACTATATCACTGTTCCATCATTGTTACTGGGTCAGTATCTTTCAATGCCCACCCCCCACCCTCCCTTAAAAAAAAGCATCACGAAATACATTGGTTTAAGAAGGCAATTCTTCACCACCACCCCGAGGACAATTAGCAATCATTAGTTAATGCTGGCCTAGCCAGTGGCACCCACTTTGTTCAACAATGAAACAAACATAACGTGTTTCCAAACATCCATTCTACTGGACCTAATATCATGGCAATGTTCTATCTACATTAAATCTCCATAGAGAACTAAACACAGTTTGAATTAATAAAGTATCTTGATTTTTACATACTTAGATGATTGTTTCACAAAAACTTCTAATTTACTTACAGATGTGTATCTATACTCTACACCGCAACAATTATTTAAGAGACTTCAGACTTTCTGCAAAAGACCTTATCTTGCAAGAAGGAATGCTATTAAGGTAATTTATTTAATTAATTATCAGGAGGAAAAGGTACCTGGGCAACCTTGTGATTTTCTACAAGTTTCATTTGCAAGCTCCTGCCTATGACATTACATGATAAAGTACTGAATTGAAGAACATCTGAACTTTTTCTTTTTTCTTGATTTTGTAATCGCATAATTAGAACGCAGCCAAACATTTTCAATACTAGACAAAAATTGCAATTGTTCAAAAAAGTTTGCTTCGAATTGCTAACTGAATTCAAAAATTTTGAGAGAATTCTATGATTTCTCTTTATTTAGATTAGGATGAACAGGAATTGGCTGGTTCCTCTGTGGTACATTAGCAACAACAAATGTTGAGACAGTGAGTTAATTTGAGATGGTTTGACCTTGCATGGTATGTGAAATGAAAACTCAATTTGTCTTTTTTGATAGTTCTCAAGTCCATTCAATATTTTCAATTTTTTTAAATGGTTACAAATACGTCCACAGAAATTGCTGGAAAAGCTCAGCAGATCCAGCAGCATCTGTAGAGAGAAATCATAATTAACATTTTGGGTCAAGTGAACAGACCTGCTGAGCTTTTCCAGCAATTTCTGGTTTTGTTTCTGATTTACAGCATCTGCAGCTTTTTTTTTTATTGAGACTACATCCTTCTTGCTTCAGTTGTTTAGCTAATCTTCATGTTGATGACAAGCAGAAAGCGGTTTTCCAGTGTATTTCATTGTCAGCCATTTTGAAACTTAGGTTCAGTTAAAAACAACTTATCACGGCAAGCCCAATGGTAAATATGAAAAAGTTTGAAGGGTATCCCATTAATTCATTCTCTCTTCATTTTTGTTTGAAATGTCTGGGTCATTTGTTCAAGTCATGGTCTCTTTCAGTTTTTAACATGTTAATGCACAGGTATATCTTAAAGGGAACGTTTTCTGCAGCACAGCTTACAAGGAACTTTGTGTTTCTGGAAAATTCAGAAAATATTTTTAAAATGATATTTATGTTCAATAATGATTTGTTTTATCAGATTAGATTCCTTACAGTGTGGAAACAGGCACTTCAGCCCAACCAGTCCACACCGACCCTCCAAAGAGTAACCCACCCAGACCCATTTCCCTCTGACTAATGCACCTAACACTATGGGCAATTTAGCATAGCCAATTCACCTGACCTGCACATCTTTGGACTGTGGGAGGAAACCGGAGCACCCGGAGGAAACCCACACCAACACGGGGAAAATGTGCAAACTCCACACAGACAGTCGTCCGAGGTTGGAATCAAACCTGAGACTCTGGTGCTGTGAGGCAGCAGTGCTAACCATTGAGCCACCGTGCAGCCTAAATTCTTGAAAATAACTGGCTACTACCAATTGAACTGAAGTCATCAACAAAACTACATCTTGTGTACTTTATAATAGTCAGAGAAAACTAAGAGACTAAATCTGTGAATTAGATTTTCTAAAAGTAAACTCTTTTCCTCCTAAAGTAATTATATCAACTAGGTAAACAATGAACAAACAAATTAAAAAGCAAAACTTCATTCAGTTGGCAAGTTTTCATTTGATGATATGGAGAGCCTTTATATTCTGCAATTGTTTACATGCTTTTGGGATTGCAGTTCTATTAGAATTGTTTTGATAAGGAATATGATGACATTGAATACATGTAGTAGAATATTGTTATATGCAGTCAACTGATGTTGGTATTAAACAGATGCTTACATGCAATAAGACAAACCTTTCAAGGATTACATAACTTATGCCTACAACTGAGGATTCAGCTATCAACTTTGAATAAATATGAATTTACAGTATTATAGTTGCTTCTGTTAGAGACAGCTGTATTACTGCATACATTGTTGCCATTATTCTTCAGAATTATATGGGATGTTTTGTTATTCTTTCCTGTGATGTGGGCATTTTTTGGCAAGACTAGCAAGGCCAGCTCAATGCAGATTTTCAACATATATTCATATTGCTTTTCAGGCAGGAATGGATAATAAAAAAATGATAAAAGCTATATTATTTGGTCAGACTGTTTTCCCAAAACTTCAAAACAATGCAACAGCTTAAAAATCAGTAATTACTGCTCCAAGAAATCAAGGAAATCACTTCCAACACCTTAAAACCCTTAAAAAAGGACCAGCTCTTATAGCCATAAATTTCGCCCATCCTTGAGCAAAATGACTTGGTGAAAGTCTAGATTAGAGTGGTGCTGGAATGGCACAGCAAGTCAGGCAGTGTCCGAGGAGCAGAAAATCAACATTTCTGGCAAAAGTCCTTCTTGGTGGACCACTTCTGAGGTGTATTAAGAGTCATGTGACTGAATCTATAGTCACATCTAGGGCAGATAGGTAAGGATGACAGATTTTCTTTCCTAAAGAATATTAGTAAACCAGATTTATTTTTATGACAATCAATATGCTGGACTTGCACATCGACAACAGTGAATTGATGGGGTGCATAGGTTAGAACTTAGAATATAGAAAAATACAGCGCAGTACATGCCCTTTGGCCCTCGATGTTCTGCCGATCCAAGCCCACCTAACCTACACTAGCCCACTATCCTCCATATGCCTATCCAAGCAGTGGGAGAGTCCACCACTGATACTGGCAGGGCATTCCATGAACTCACAACTCGCTGAGTAAAGAATCTACTAACATCTGTCCTATACCTACCACCCCTTAATTTAAAGCTATGCCCCCTTGTAATAGCTGACTCCATACGTGAAAAATTGTTCTCATGGTCAACCCTATCTAAACCCCTAATCATCTTGTACACCTCTATCAAGTCACCCCTAAACCTTCTTTTCTCCAATGAAAACAGCCCCAAGTGCCTCAGCCTTTCCTCATACAATCTTCCTACCATACCAGGCAACATCCTGGTAAACCTCCTCTGCACCCGTTCCAGTGCCTCCACATCCTTCCTATACTATGGCGACCAAAACTGCACACAATACTCCAGATGAGGCTGCACCAGAGTCTTATAAAACTGCAACATGACCTCAGTACTCCAGAACTCAATTCCTCTACCAATAAAAGCCAGTACGCCATATGCCTTCTTCACCACACTATTTACCTGGGTGG
>NC_057716.1:81601157-81606609 GCF_004010195.1 Chiloscyllium plagiosum | reverse complement strand
CCTACCAACTAAGGACTTTTCATATCCCCTCCTTGCTGCTCTTAGCTCTCTCTTCAGATCCTTCCTGGCTACCTTATAACTCTCAATCGCCCCAATTGAACCTTCACGCCTCATCTTTACATAGGTCGCCCTCTTCCCTTTAACAAGGAATTCCAATTCCTTATTAAACCACGGCTCCCTCACACGACCCTTTCCTCCCTGCCTGACAGGTACATACTTATCAAGGACGCTCACTAGTTGCTCCTTGAACAAGCTCCACATATCAAGGTTATTTTATTTTACATTAGGATTAATCCTCGGCACAACATCATAGGCCAAAGGGCCTGTTCTATGTTCTAATAGTATAGTCACCATTCAAGTAGATTTTGGGCCCATGGCTTATTGATTCAGTTTAATGATGTGGAAGAACATACTTCTGCAATACTAGCCCACTGATATTATCACCAAGATTAAATTCTAAAAAGAACCTCTGTAACTTGAAAATTCAAAGAAGTTACACACTTAATTGTTTAAACTGCAGTGGTTTCCTGAACATCATTTAGCATTTTATTAGCTGAAACAGCATATTAATTCATTGACAGCCTTTTTTTTACTAAACTAGTTTACCATCGCTCAACTTCAGTAGCAATTTAAATGAAACTTTACCATATGTAAACAAGTCCCATTAGTTTAACCATGCAAAATGGTAAACCCCTGTCAATTAGGTTAAAAATGTGCAAAACAAAAACTCAATTTAACACATAATTTCAAAGTAATTATCTCTCAATGTCTATTAACTTGACAATGGTTCAGATGCCAGCTCATAATACTTCAGAATGCTGAGTGCACACTTCTTCTGTTCCTCATCATTCCTGCACACTGCATACTGCACATTCTTCTGGTTAGGCCCAAGCTTTAAAGGGAAACTGTTGCCAACTCTCCAGCTGCATCCAGTATTTGAACTTTTTCTAATTCAATATGTATGCTGTTACATTTTTGCAATTGTTACTTCCCTGAATGAATGATGAGGTCAATTGTCTTTTACAATATTTCCAAGAATAGCTGTCTCTTTCAAAACTCCTTTCAAGAGATCATTTCAGTGTGTCTTAAGTTCTGATGATGAAATGGTAAAAGTAATTGACAATAATATTGATTGACATGTTGAACATACAGTATTTATTGTGGCCCAGAAACACTTTTAAGCAGTTAATGACTGGAGGTTAGTCACATGGGGATTGGGTGGTGCAGTGGGTTAGCGCATTGTTTCTTCATTTTTGGAACCTTGATTTGAATCAAATCCATATTGATGGAATGGAAGTCCCGTGATATGATTTCTATGTAAATTTAGTACATGCAGTTTTAGTACAAATCTCAGTGAACATTAGCTAATGCAGAAAACTACAATAAGTTTGACATGAACAAAGCAAAAGATCATGCTGCTGGGTTATTACAGAGAGGGTAGGCAGTGTTATGTTCTGTTTGCAATTGATGTCAGTGCATAACAGTGGTAACTGTTTTATATATAGTGGGAAACTCACTGTCTAGATTCACGCTAGAGGAACAGCCACATGAGGTTGAGGAAAGGAGTAATAGAGAGTGCAGGAGGAAAAGAAAATAATCTGACATGTCGCAAACACTCTTTTAGTAATGGCTGTGGGATGGATATATCTCCTAAAATTCCATCTAGACTTTTAGGTCATTTATTTGTACTGTCAAGTTTCCAATGTATCTCAATCCACCAATAAAAATGAGGAAATACTTAAAACTTTTAACTCTGTAAATCATCGTCTGTTAAATACGGATTTTCACCATACATTTATGTTTTTCAGGCAGGAAAAGTGAATTTAAAAAAAATTGGAAATATACATGACAAAAGCTATATTATTTGGTCATACATTTTTTTCTTAAAGTTCCAAAGTAATGCAACAGCTTATAAAACAGTAATTACTGCTACAAGAAATCGAGAAAATCAGTCCCAACACTTAAAAAATTCTCAAAAATGGAGTAGCTCTTAAAGCCACAATTTTCTCCCATCCTCCGTCTTGGGATTGCACAGAATCCTTCTGGTTGCTTAACAAGGTTAGATCACACGCACTACAGGGAGAACTAGCCATTTGGATGCAAAGTAGGCTCATAGGTAGGAAAGATTGCTGTTGGAGGGCTGCTTTTCAGACTGGAGGCCTGTTCTGTGCTGGGTCGACTGCTTTTGTCATTGTTATAAATGATTTGGATGTGAATAAAGGAGGTGTAGTTCATAAGTTTCCAGATGACACCAAAACCGGTGGTGTAGTGAACAGTGAAGAAGGTTACATCAGAGTGCAACGGGAATTTGATCAAATTGGCCAGTGGGCTGAGGAGTGGCAGATGGAGTTTAATCTAGATAAATGAGAGGTACTACGTTTTGGGCAAATCCGGATAGGACTTACACACTTAATGGTAAGGACCTGGGGAGTGTTGCCAAACAAAGAGACCGAGGAGGGCAGGTTTATAGTTCCTTGAAAGTTGAGTCACAGGACGGCAGAGTAGTGAAGAAGGCGTTTGGTACGCTTGCCTTTATTGTTCATTTTATTGAGCATAAGAGTTTTGAGGTCATGTTGCAGCTGTACAAGATATTGGTTTGGCCACTTTTGGAATACTGCTTTCAATTCGGTCTCCTTGATATAGGAAAGATGTTGTGAAACTTGAAGCTGGAGCTATTTTCCCTGGAGCTTTAGAGGCTGAGAGGTGATCTTATTGGAGTTTGTAAAGTTAAGTGTTGCTGAACAAAGAGACCTTGGAGTGCAGGTTCATAGCTCCTTGAAAGTATAATCGCAGGTAGATAGGATAGTGAAGAAGGCATTTATTGTTCAGAGTACTGAGTATAGGATTAGGAGGCCGTGTTGCAGCAGTACAGGACGTTGGTTAAGCTATTTTTGGAATTTTGCGTGCTGTTTCGGTCTCCTTCCTTTCGGAGGGATGTTGTGAAACTTGAAAGGGTTCAGAAAAGATTTACAAGGATGTTGCCAAGGTTGGAGGATTTGCGCTATAGGGAGAGGCTGAATAGGCTGGAGCTATTTTCCTTGGAGCGTCAAAGGCTGAGGGGTGACCACATAGAGGTTTATAAGATCATGAGAGGCATGGATAGGGTAGCTAGATAAAGTCTTTTCCCTGGGGTGGGAGAGTCCAGAACTAGAGGGCATAGGTTTCGGGTGAGAGGGGAAAGATATAAAAGGGACCGAAGGGGCAATATTTTCACACAGTGGGTGGTGCATGTATGGAATGAGCTGCTAGCGGAAATGGTGAAGGCTGGTACAATTGCAACATTTAAAAGGCATCTGGATGGGAATATGAATAAGAAGGATTGAGAGGGATATGGGCCAAGTGCTGGTAAATTGGACGAGATTAGGTTGGGATATCTGGTCAACATGGATGAGTTGGACCAGAAGGTCTGTTTCCATGCTGTACATTTCTATGACTGTATCAAAGGTATGGTTTGGGTAAATAAACAAGGCCTTTTCCATAGGGTAGGGGAGTATCAAACTAGAGGACGTAGGTGAGAGGGGAAAGATTTAAAAGGGACCTAAAGGGCAACGTTTTCACTCAAGGTGGTGCATGTATGGAATGAACTGCCAGAGGAAGTGGTGGAGGCTGGTACAGTTACAACATTTAAAAGGCACGTGGTGGTTATATAAATCGGAAGGGTTAGAGGGATATGGGCCAAATGCTGGCAAATAGGACTAGATTAATTTAAGATATCTGGTCTGCATGGACAAGTTGGGTTGAAGGGTCTGTTTCCACGCTGTATATCTCTATGATCCCATGACTTGTAACCATATGCTGCCCAGTGTGTTCTCTATGATGGATAATGCAAATGGTTGCTGAAATGCAGAAAATCAATTTGGTCAACATCTAGTATTTTTCAAGAATTCATATTTCTTAGGTTGATATAAATATTATCATTTTGGGAAAACTAAAATCATGTCTAAATCCATGCAATGTAGTATCCTTGAGTGAAAGACGCCTTCCTGACCATCCTAGAACAGAAAGCTTTTGAAACCTGAGTGCTACAATAATTAGGGCAACTTGATCTACTTGTCTCTCCTCTGGATTAATGGGTTTTGGCCTCATTGTGTGGGCAGAATTTTAATTTTTGGACCTGCATGCAGCAAAGGATACCAGTATCATGTTGGAAACCTGAAATATCATGAAGCAAATTTCATGGTAGCTGTTAATAGCCTAACCATGCTGTTAACATCCAACATCTAGAGGACTGTGGAGGTTTAATTGTTGAGTATATTCAAGACAGATATCTGTGGATTTTTGGAGACAAATGACATCAAGAGGTACAGGGACAGTGACATTGAGGTATGATCAGCAACGATGTAATTGGCTATCCCCATTCCTATGTTCGTACAAGTTTCCTGACCAATCAGAGCAGGATACAAAGCAGTCTGCACGTGACTGTTCAAGACTTGGGATTTAAAGGGGCCCTGACAAAGAATAGACTGAATAATTTCTACAATATCCAGTGGAGAGACAACTGCATCATACTCGAGAGTTTCAATCTAGGAAGCTACCTCACCTCCATCCCTCAGTTCTCAGACACATCCCGAGAGATCACGCTGTGGAGCTATAACACTCATCATCAAGCAGTGTTTTCAAAGAGAGAAGGAATAACAATGGCTCTGAAGTAAAGTGATTGTGGCTGTATGTCATTGAGGAGGTGACAGTAGAAGTTGCTTCCATCTTCATTGGCATAGTGTCACAAGAGATTATTTGAACTAATCAAGGTAATAAATGTGAGTAGAATGTTGTATTCAAGTTCCAAATCCCTCTTTCTGTCTTCTATCAGCACCATTCAGATCTTACAACTTCACTTATGCTCTCTTTCAAGGCACTTCCTCACAATCTCATCAGAGCAGGTATCACTGACTCTCACCCTCATTGTCACTAACATCAGATTATTGATACATGATTATTTTAAATCCTTTCACCGTTTCACTTCCAATTTAAATCTTTCATTAATGACACAACTACTTCAAGCACCCCATAGGAATTAGTGTAAAAGGTGGACAAAAGACTCCTCCAAGAAGGTCTGAGAAAATTCGCATCTTCCACTAGCTCAAATACACACATCTTTGAGGGGATTCCAGGGCAGTTAGTTGGTTTGTCACACATTGTACCTCATATCACAAGTAAACGTGCATAGATTTTGGAAGGTGCAAGATCTGTTCAGCTGAATGCAATGCTGAATTTGGAAATTATTGATGAAGTGGGCTAGACCAGAACAATGCTGAAAATGTGTTGCTGGAAAAGTGCAGCAGGTCAGGCAGCATCCAAGGAACAGAAGAATCGACGTTTCGGGCATAAGCCCTTCTTCAGGAATGAGGAAAGTGTGTCCAGCAGGCTAAGATAATAGGTAGGGAGGAGGGACTTGGGGAGGGGCTTTGGAAATGCGATAGGTGGAGGGAGGTCAAGGTGAGGGTGATAGGCC
>NC_057716.1:81599038-81600831 GCF_004010195.1 Chiloscyllium plagiosum | reverse complement strand
GGGAGTGGAGGTTGGGTTGGTGGGGGGTGTGGACCTGACGAGGGAGTCACGGAGGGAGTGGTCTTTTTGGAACGCTGATAGGGGAGGGGAGGGAAATATATCACTGGTGGTGGGGTCCGTTTGGAGGTGGCAGAAATGACGGCGGATGAACAATAGCAGGTTCTACCTGGTGGAGCTGATGTAGACTAGTGGGGAGAGGTTGGAGGAAGCTGTCTCTGGTGTGAGTGCTATGATGTGTCCAGCCTTTGCACTGATGCCCATCTCCATGCATACGCAGTCTGTCAGCTTAAATAAGATGGATGAGAAGCCCTCAAATAAAAGCAAAATAATGTGGATGCTGGAAATCAGAAATAAAAACAGAAAATACTGGGCAGGGTCATATTGGAATTGAGATGTTAACTCTGTTTCTCTCCACAAATGCTTCCAGAACTATTGAGCTTCTTCACCAATTTATTATATGTGAAGCTCTCATTCTGTTCATTCAGGATTTGTTGAAATGCAACAAATTACTTATCTGTTCTTGTGTTCTTGGACAATGCAGATAGGAAGGTGAAGAAAGGGCTCATGGAATGTACTCAGCATTCCCAGTTACTACTTCATGCCCTCCCATCCTCAGTTAGAGCTCCATATACTGGCCCTTGTCCCTATGACCAAGTTTTTTACAAAGCTCCAAAACCTAGAGAGTGACAGTCACAATCAACTAAGGAACTAACAGCCACTATTTGCTCAGCTGGAGCTAGTTGGATAGTAACGTGAAGGAGTGGTGGCAAGAGGAAGAGAAAGATTTTGTTGTTTCTCAAGGGAAATTATTTCAGTGCATCATAAGCTTCATTTCAAATCATCATTCATCTTTATCACAACCTCTTGGCCTTGAGGTAAATGGTATGACAAGCGTGGAAGACAGACATATATGTCAGTGAGATGGAAGGATCATTGACTATGAGAATGTTTTGTGTTGTTGGAAGGTTCAGTGGCCAATGGGTACAGCAATGATATTTCAAATAGCTGCAATGCTTCAGGTTAGCTGAATCATGCTTATATTGTTCCATCCTAGAAATCACTGGTAATTTATCCTCACCCACATCCAGTTCCTTCTCATGTTGTTCTTCCCCTTCTCTTCTCAATTCTCCAATGATGAATAGTGGTTGTTACTTCTTTGCTCCTGCAACTCCAGTCATGACTATGTTGTGCAAGGTTTAGCAGACTACTAGACACCTTTGATGCATATTAAATGGGCAGCCCCCATCTATCCAAGTACCTGAATTCAAAAACCTAATAATAACTTACTCAGTGACTACTCTTGTGCTCACGTGGCTTCAGTTGTATCTTTCCTGTATAACAATAGTAGGAATCCCCACGTCTATGATCAGCTGCATCTTCAAAGAGTAGCCCTTTTTTTCCAAAACAGTGATGACTGCATCTACTTGGAGGTGCAAAGATCTGTTGTAGAGTTTGCAGGTACAATGTAAGCATCTTGGCAGCATCCTGGTTATCTTATATTGATGTGTGCGATAATCTCCTGGTGGTTATATACCATCTGGACATTAATGTCCTTCGCTGGTGAACTTTATTAGTGACATGAATGTTCTTCATGGAAGGAAATCTGCCATCCTGACCTTGTCGAGCCTACAGGTGACTGCAGACCCACAGCAATATGGTTGATTCTCAGTTGCCTTCTGAAATGGCCAGGTAAAAACAATGACTGCAGGTGCTGGAAACCAGATTAGTGGTGCTGGAAGAGCACAGCCGTTCAGGCAGCATCCAAGGAGCAGCAAAATCGACGTTTCAGGCAA